>NW_010519975.1:0-27821 GCF_000687285.1 Phaethon lepturus
TCCCCCGAACGGACTTGAGTGGGGTTGCCTTGTTGTTGTTATCATCGGATGGAGCTGAATTACTTTAAAGAAAACTTGTTTTGACAGGCGATTATCAACAAAGTAGGAATAATCTGGTAGCGGCGTTAAGTAATTACACTTTTTCAAAGGTCTGAGCTTAGATGAGGAATGCAATGTAGCTTTATATAAGCAGGAACAGCAAAATGCTTGAACAATACATATCCTTTACTTGGTGATGTTGCACTTCCCGTCTTCCTTTGGAGATAAAAGCTAAAGATAAGTGAATAAAACTTGGTAACCTGTATCCTTAGGACAACACGAGATCTAAATCCCTCTGATGAGATTAAGCTTAATGCTCTGCATTTGGCACAGCCTGAGCAATTCAAATACGGCAGAAGTTGATGGGTTGGTTTCTGCTTTGAATATGTGGTCCATGATTTGATTATGATTATATCCACTTCACGCGTGAGTTAACACCATTAAAGTCCTCTTCCTGACTGTGCTTCGTTAAAACGTGCTGGTGTTTTTGTTAGAGACCAGTGAGCTGCCCCGCTGTGGTGCCAGCACGTGCTGAAAAGCCAAGCTGCTCCCAGGGATCTCGGTTGTCTTGCTTGAACTTGAATTTGACTGCGCGCTCTAATAGCATTAGATAATAAGTCTTTGTTAAATTTGTTGCTGCTCACTCGCTCAGGAGATGGCTTTTGCTGCTGCTGGCTTCTTAAGTGATACCAGCTAAGCAAAGGTTCAAACTCCAGGCTCTCATTCCTGTATACATTCAAATTGGGGAAATAGTTGTGCCATAAATATCACCACCAGACTTTTGAAATTGGTGTTGTTTTGGCATCTGCGTGAGAAGTAAACCCAAAAGAAGAGTAATTTCTTTTTCTTTCCAATCTGCTCAGTTTGAGCTTGTTGCTTCCAAAAACACCTGTAGAACAGCAAAGAAGAAACTGGCTACAAGAAGTAAAAGCCATTCGATATTCCATTCACACTGCAGGTTTTGAATTGTTTCGGTGCTCAAGGTATAAAATGGAGTGTCAGAAAGGAAAGTAGTCCCTGTGCCTGTCAATATTAACTATAGTAATGTCCTTGCAGGCTGTTAACGCCACAGGGGTTTCAGTCACTGTCTTAGGGCAAGCTTATAGATTTATTCCACTTCCTTTTCCTTCTGTAGCACTATCTACATCAGGAAATGGTGGAATATGTTTTGTGTCTAATTTCAGTGAATGTAGAAAGAAGAGACATTATTGATAAAGATAAGACCATTTTGGTGGAAAGTAGTGGACCTCTGATATTTGCAGATGAATTAACAGGGAAAAAATATTGATGGTGCTTCAAGCCTTGGTCTTGAAAGTGTGTTTGTCCATTCTTAACTTTATTGCAATATGGAGTAATAAAGTCAATGAAGTCAGTGGGAACATGGTATAACCCACTCCCAAAGTAAGAAAAGTCTTACATGATTGACGTGTCGTCAGTGAAGATTCCAGGGAAAAAAATACAGTTTTTCACTGAAGCTCATGAAACTGAAGTTTATGATTATAATCACTTTTTAAAAAAAGGATTTTATGGGATTTTTTTAGGGTTATATAGTCCTTGTTGCCAAGATAATTATCACTGTTCGATTTCCATTTGAAGAAATCAAAGGCTGCTATTTTCAGCTGGAGATGACTCTCTTGAGTTTTGGAAGTGTGTATTTTGTAGGAATGAAGTATAAAGTATAAATATATATATTTATAAATATATATACACAGTACACTAGTGAAGATCAGTCATCCATCTTTGATAAGACTTCTTTTCCCCAAGTCATCTTCAGCTATAAAGCTGGATTTTGATGTGGCAAGAGTGATGTACAAGTTGTCTGTGAGATGTTTCATCTTCCTATTGGCTTCATCGTTGGGTTCTGTATCTACCTACCAGTCAGTGATACAGATCTTGTCTCTTACAGTGCCTACATTATGCTTTCTGGCCCTGCTAATGCAGACATAACCACCAAAGCAATTTTTTCCTTCTTTTGTAATGCAGAAGTGTCAAGTTGTACGAAAGAAATGAGGTGTGATCAAGATGAGCATTAGTCAGCAGTGGGTGCTTGTGGCAGTGAAAAGTAACCATGTAGTGGCCTGCATCATCAGGACTGTAGCTCACAGGTGAAGGGAAGGGATTATTACTATTATTGTTATTACTCAACACTCTTGAAGTCACTTGTGGAATGTCCCAGATTTAGGTCCCTCGATACCGGAGAACTGCTGACAAACAGGATTGATACCAGAGGAAGCTAAGCTATGTGAGGCTGGAACACAAGGGGGGGAAGAATCCCCTTCCTAAGGAATTCCTGAAACTTGACTGGATGAGACCCAGAACAACCTGATCTAATTTAGAAGTTACCATTGCTTTGAGCAAAGGGTTTCACTAGAACCTCCAGAGGTTCCTTCCAACCTAATTTTTCTAAGGCTTCATACTTTTCCCTGCCCAATTATTCCTTAAAGAAGCCAGTTCTTTCATGACATTCAAAATGAAATTAACTTCTTCAGTGATGGGAAGAGGCGAACGAGATCAAAGAAACCAAATAGCAGATATCACACTCTGATCTGTAGTTTCAACACACTACTACTTGTTTGTGTCTAAAATACATGTTCATTGTAAAAAGTCCATCTCTTATCTGTGTCCTATATGGCACTGTTGTTACAGGAACATAATCAGTAAATAAGGTTGGAATATAATCCCTAACTTCTGGAATCTTGCAGACTTAGAGGAAGGGGAAGGCATTAGTGTTTATAAGAAGCCATGTATGATGCAAGGACATTTGATAGTAAAAAGCGACAGAAGAGAAGCATTTCAGAATGAAGAAGTGACAGTAGAAGCAGTGAATATGAAATGTTCAAAAGGATAGTAGAAACAAGTGAATAGTGTTCTGTTACTGCCTGTTCATTATTCCTAAACTGAAAGGGTAAGAAAATACTACTTTGGCTGTAGATGTTAATATGAGCTGACTTGAATGCTGACGACTGAGTCACTGGGTCAGCGGCAGCGCTGACAGTGCTGTTCTGTGGAAAAAAACCCCCAATGTTTAATGCCTCTGTTGTAGTTCAAGACATCAAGGACCTGCCATTTTAGAAGCTGTTACACTGTGAGGCTATGAAATCGCTGGCTGTCATCCAGCGCTTTGTAGCACGGAGATACCTTCAATGTAAGTCAGGGATTGCCCTGTCAAAGCAACTTTGTATGAAAACCTCTGCAGGGCAAATCTGCCAAGTTAAGATTGCTAGTGTTTGAGTAGGTCTGTGTTTTTCTTCTCAGCCTCAGGGCTGAGCCTTAATTCTTAATTTCTTCCTGAAATGTTATCTGCATGTTATTTTGAGAGTGATCGTGTTGATTTATCTGTGTTTCCAGTTTCTTCACTTGAAATGGATGTCAGCTGCCAACTAAGGGAAATGATACTTGAATTTTTTAGCATGGCAGGATATGGAACTCAGTACCCCAATTTGTAACGTGCTTTTTGAAGTTGTTGCTATCTTTTGAATATTCCAGTGGATACTCATCTGAACTTTTCCCTTTTCCACTCTAATTTCTTTCTAGTTCAGACTCTCTGTGGTCACTAAAAGAGTGTTTTTTCACTTCTTATTTTTATTGAGGTACTTTCTTTCAAGTATCCTATTGTAGAATATGGTGGAGCTTAAGATACAATAACTAATATATCATGAAGGTGAGTATTCCTTCTAATTTTTTCTATGATACTCAAATGTCAGGAAGACTACTAGGGCAAATAAGCTGAGATGTTCTGGTGGAAGATTGGCTTCAGTGAAGCAGTAGAATGTTGTATGTTGTAGCTATTTTAAAAAGTAGGGAAATAATGAGAGAGGCCAGCACTGGTTCTCAAGGAATATTTTAAATACAAATAATACTGTTGCATCACATCTAAAGGTAAAAGCAGCATGTATGCTTCATCTATATTTGAATCAGTTAGCAAAAAGTTGAAAACGAAACAGCTTTTTAGTCGAAGTGAGGCTTGCCTTTCCTGTTTCCAAATATCCGTTGACTAAACAAAGCTTTTACTTGCTCTTTTGACCTTGCAGGAAGAATTAAAATTGCAGTGAAGTAATTGAAAATGCAGCTATTTGTCTCACTATATGGTCAAGAATACAAAAAGTGCTCCCAAGTACAAGGAAATCTCCTCTTCTCATAACTATCTCCACAGTTTTTTTCATAGCGTGGCAGCAAGGGCCTCCAGTGCAGTAGTACTTTACAAAGGTGCCTACGAAAAAATGTTACAATTTTGTGCATGCTTTTGGGATGCCTGTTCCACTTAGGCATAAGTATACAGAGAAATTTTCATGGCTTCATGTTGTACAGTGTGTTAAAATTATGTTTACTGTAACAGTGATTGTTGTTTAATTGCCTTATGAAGTGAAAAGTTGTCTTGTGAAAGCTTGTGTGGTGTGGTGTGTTCGTGTGGTGTGGTTTTTTTTAATTTTTTTTTTTTTTTCCCCTGTAGGGGAAAAATGTAGCTTTTCCTAAACTGGAACAAAGACTTATCTAGGGAGTTCAGCTGTTTTTCTTTGTTTTCATTTATTTGTTGCCTGGTTTCTCTTACTATCAATGTTTAAGTGTAGCTTAAGTATATCCTAACACTTCAAAGGAGGAAATAGTGTATTTGATATTTGCTAATTTTCTTATGCCAAAGGCACAATATTCATATGATGCATTTTGAATGATGAAGAATGATTCTTTACCTACTGAAAATATCCAGACTATTTCCCTTGTATGTATATGTATATATGTAAAGCAAGAAATTAGAAGGAAAAATTAATTATTTAGGAAGAAGAAAAAATGTATTCTAAACCCACAGTTTTAGGGGTAGAGACAAAACAGGGCTAAAAAGGTTTCTATCAGGATGAGTGTCAACTTAGTGGTTATTTTTTGCTTTGTTTTGTGTTTTTTTTGTAGGGTACTCAGAGAAAACCCAAAAATCTTCCTCCCCTTGATCCAGAAGTTCTTTCTGTATTTGTGCCTCCATTTATCAGCAGAGACGATACTCAGGTGACTAACACAAGTGGTAATAACTTGAATAAAAGTAAACGCCGGTCTTTCCGAAAGAAGAAAGAGAGACCAAAGATTGAAAATGTCAAGAGTATCAATGGGGAGCAGAAAGCATCTGACACTGAAGATGTTACAGTTCCAAAGGACATTGATCTTATCGGTTTGCCGCAGCTATGCTTCCCAGGTACGGCAGGATTCACACTCCTTAGTGAGAACTGTTTTCATATATTTTCATTGACCCATAATACAGCCATTATTTTTTTTTTCATGATCATCTCTATCTCTTTGTATTTCACAGTAGAAAAAAATGTGTCTGTGAGCAGGTCAGTGATGAAAGCAGCTGTTACTTGAATGAGGTGCCCTTACTCTGTATGGCTGTGTGAAACGATTCCATCAGCAGTAGTAGCTGCAATACCTGCAGGAGAGGGAAGCTGAAAGTCACTTTAACCCTTATTGGTAAATCTTAGTTTGAGTGAAGTGCACACATGCACACGCTTTTAATTTTATTTTTTTCCCCCCAAAAATGATGGAGTGCTCTTTAACTTTTCAACTGGTATTAAGATATACCTGACTGTTTCTTCCAGGTTTAATTGCAGAAATTTTAATATGCATGTCACTATTGTAGACCTTATAAACATCTTGAAAGGACAAAAAAGTGAACAAAACCCATCTATTGTATTTTGCTATGTAAAAAGCAGAAAAATTATGTAATATTTTTGCGTCTTTAGTAATGTGCAGCTTACAGCCTTTGTAACAACCCTTAGATCAAATGGATTGTATGTGTGCATTTTAATCCCTTTAAAATAAGATATTTCTCTTGAAATTAAGTGGAAATGTGCAGTATTTGTCATGAATTGCTTTTCAAGCAGCTGTAGTTAAATATGTAGTTTAAAAAAATGGTTTCTGCCTTTGTTGCAGGAGGACTTCATATAACTTCTGAATCAAAAGAGGACCACATTCATTTCCTGGTCTTCACAGATGTCTGTGGTAACAGAACATACGGTGTTGTTGCACAGTACTACCAGCCTATGCAAGTATGTTATTTAACTCATGCTTTTATTAAAGCATATTAAAGGATATAAAATGAAACAAAGCACTTTGAGAATAATGTCAGGTTTAATTTATGAAGTTAGTTGACAGATATGTTTTTATGTTAGTAGGAATACAGAACAAATCATACTTTATATTGCCGTTGTAAGTTAAGTACAGTGCAACATCACTGCATTAGGAAAAACTGTTACAGATTTCAGTTAGGAGTTTTGAGTATTTAGGAGCAGACTTTGTCTCTTGGACATCTTTTTTTGGTGAAGATTGTGCCCTGTGTTCTTTCTAAATGTCTTTTTCACTGAAATTCTTTTTAATATGCATGTCTAAGTCTTGTAAAAACTGACATTTTTCTGACGAGCTTAAGGGAGATAGGCATCCAAATCCCCTTGAAATTTAGAGGGAATTGGCTATCCTGTTTCTAGGGTTCTTAATCATTAATTTATGTCTGATATTTTCTTAACATAAACACATTAATCTGTAGTTTTCTTGCAGGATGGCTGTATTTCCTCGAATGGACAGGCCTATTGGGAATCTGCACAGCCCGGGAAGATGCCAGTGTGTTTCATACCATTCGCTATTTGCGTTATATCCAGATATCCATATTTTAATGCCCTCAAGGATTGTCTGTCTTGGTAAGACTTGCTATCCTGTGTGTTTCTCCTGGAAAGAACTGTGCAGGTTTTAATACATGAATTTGCATGATGTGGTCAGGATAGCTGCCTAATGCTAAAACAGGCATTAGTTTTAAGTTACTGTAGCGTGAGATGTGTGGGAGAGGAAAGGAAGAAATGTGCTTACTGTCTGGGTTAACATTCACGTTACAAGTTCTAAACGTCAAGGAAATCGGTTATGATGTTGTCTTCATTTTCTTTGAGGTTTTTGCTAAGTCTAGAAGATACTAATTTGCCAGGAACAGATTTCTCAAAAATTTTGGGTTTTTTTGGAAGAGGGTTAACTATAATTTTACCACACTGGTGAAAATTGCTTTGCAAGTGCAAAATCCTCTTTATAATGCACCAAATAAATGTTATAGGAGCATGTATATATGTATTAACAAGGAATTAATGGCACTTTAACGAAATAAACCTCTTGAGGGGGTTACAGTAGTTACTCGTCTGTTGTAGAACTAGGAGAGAGAATCTTAGGATACAGAGTGCTTCACTGGTTAGAAACACTCAAATAATATGCAGTATATATGAGTTAAAAGATAAATGAACATGGTTCTGTCTTGTTATTTAGTAATTTAACTTATTTTGAGGTTGTGCGTTGCTATTATTGTTAATTTGTAAAATCCATGTGCTTCTATTCTGAAGTGGATTAAAAACTCCTTGCATCAGGGAGCCTGCCTCTGTATGTTGGACATTACTGGGTAATCTTCACTTGCAGACCTATAGTCCAAAGGTAGAAGAGTGTTTTTTCACTACATTCCAGTCAAGCTTTCTAGAGTCAAATTTGAGGTCAGGTGTTTTGCAGGATTTTGCGTCTTATATTGAAATAAAATGTCTGCTTAATAACACTTTGATGTTATTGAGTTTAAACTTCTTAAGTTTGAATTTCTTTGAATCATTATGTAAGTTGAAAGAGGTTAGGGTGTTAGGTCAGGGCTTGAACTGGCTGGCAGCCGGTATGCTGAGCAGATGAGCAAGCAAGGGGATGCTTGCTGGGTACTAGCTGAGGTGCATCATGAGCCCCTAACCTGACTCCATACCAGGATAAGACTTGAGCATTCATTTCCATGCCACCTGTGCCTTTTCTTCCCTGTGCTGTGGGCTTGGATCTGGTTGGAGCACTGACTGGCGTTCGCTGGTTTAGACGAGGAGAGCCCTGGAGGAACAAAAGCAGTGCTTTCCTCTTGGGCAGTTCAGATGTTGCCTCCAAGCTGTGATACCAGAAATGAGTCGCTCTGGCAGCCCTTCAGCATGAGCAAACACACCCCTGATGCTGTTCATGCTACCTCTGCTCGGTTGTTTTCAAAGCATTAGTAAAGGGGTTTAATGTGGGCAAGCGACTTCAACATGATGGAAGCTAGGTATTCACAGGTTAGTGCGAAATAGAGATAATCAGTAAAATAAAAAGGAAATGTTAGTTTCCCTTTCTCCTTTCCTGCCCTGATCACTTTTTCCACTCCTTATGTTTCATTCAATTACATCAGCTGGTGGTATTGTGGGAGCTGATTCATTGCTGCCTTTTTATAGTCTCAAATCTCAAGTAAATGCTAATCTGCATATGTAACTCTTAACAGCTATATACCTGAGCTGTGGGGCTTTACTGTGTATATCCAGTCTTTATAATAGGATTCATGCTTCTTTTATACTGTGAACTCAGCCTGTCTGAGGGCTCACTACACACTAGCTTTCTACTGATTGGGAAATAGTATAGATTCAGCTTTACAGTTATGGTGTTCATCAGTGGTTTATATAGAATATTCATAAATGAGTAATCTCTTCTCTGAGGTGAGACATCTCTGAGCTGGAAGAAGCAGTCAATTTGCAAACGGAATTTTAAATCGCCCACTAAGGGAGAGATGGGAAAATATTCAGGAAAACCACGGAAAATTCCAGAGGTTACAAAAATGTTTTTAGGTTCCTTGTATTTGTTTAGAGCAGACAGGAACCAGGTGGAGTTAACTCTCTAGAGATGCAAGCTTCTGCCCCTAGGGGGGGTATTTTAAACATTATAATTAAACATTTCTGCCTTGATCATACATTGTAGGTTTTTGCACCTGTTTAAAGCATTAATGTTGAAGCTCGCTAGCTACTCTAGATCGCTTTTCCCTTTAAGCTGAGTCTGTACTCATTTCTAAAGGGAGTTCAAATTTATCAGTAACCTACTGTCTAAGCTTTAAGTCATTTGTAAATATGCATATAATTGTGGAGGAGTTGTCAGCAGGACAGTAGCCTTCCGCGTTAGTGCTGTGTGTTGTCCTGGTCGTTTAACAGGGGAGTTTGTCAGACCCTTGCACAGCTCTTCTCTCTCCTTTTTGCTGCTGCATCTAGATGCAAGATGCAAGTCTGTGTAGCTGGCAGGAGAGGGGGAATGCAAGTGACAAAGCTTGCTGAAGCTTTGTCCGAAGGTTGTCCAAAACCACGACAACAAGAAAGGGAGTTATTTTCATTACATGCCTTAGCTGTAATCAGGTGGTCAGTGGATTGAAAATCTAATTAAATGTTTTTGTTGACCAAATGTACTCAAGTAGCACTGCCTCATATACTTAACAAATAATAACATGTTCAATAGTGCGCTTGTGTCCTTGGTATGCTTCAGTGGTATTTTGCAGGATGCTTCAACTGATTCATCATTCCTTGAGTGTGGGGATTTGAAAACCAGGTCCACTTGCTGGTGGATCTCAAACCACCTATTTCTAGTGTGTAGCCCTTTCCTTGTGAGAACTAGTGGAAAAATACTATTTGCTATTGCTGACGAAGGCCTGATGTTGAAGTAGCAACTAAAGGGGTTCTGCTTCCATTCAGGACCTTTTTGCAGCAAAAGATTTCATTTTCGTCCAGAATTCTGCTGTGCGTAGCTTACTTTCTCCAGCACCTGCATTGCACAGGACTGCTTAAAGGGGGGTGGTACTTGTTTTCATTCAGAAAAGTCCTCAAAGTTATTTTGTCATAAGCATTCCCAGAGAAAACCCAGGTTCCTAAACTTTTTCAAGTGGTATAGTAGAAATCACAACTGAAAACTTGAGACCAAACTGAGATACAAAGGCAACCTTAAACTATAAATGCATGTAGGTTCTTTGAACTGAAGGGGAACTTGCAAACTTTCATCATAGTAACAAAGGTAATATTCTGTGTAATTAATTCATATTCTGTGTAATTAATTTTACAACTAATTCACATGTTACTAGTATACAGTGCTTCCAAATCCAGAACAATGTGACTGGAGTATGGCTGCCTCTCTCCAAAACAAGCAGATGTGCATCTAGACTGTTTCGCAACATTGCGGCTGTTGGGTTATTCTCATAGTTATTTGAGAAGTTTCAGATTTAAATTGAGAGGTTTTGGCACTTTGCACAGGTAGTTTTACCTCAATCTGTTACGCTACATGAAAAGTGAAAAATTCCTGGCAGTAATTTCCTTTTGGATGAACTTCCGTCTTGGATGCGTGAATAGGCTCCATTCAAACAGTAAATCTTCCAACCTATGTGTTAGCCCTTTCAGTTGCCTTGAGAAGAGGTGGAAGAGTGCAAATAGCTCACAGCGTTGAGGCAGTACAAAGGACCTATTCTTCGATGTTCTTGCTTTCTGAAACATCTGTTTGTGGACAGTTAATAGAGGTAATGGAAGGTTCATAAACTCCTTAGCTTTCTGCTTTAATGTTTCAGAGGTTACTTCATTTATTCCAGCAGAGATTTGCAGTGCAGAGCTGTCAGCTGCTATTACATTGCATTAATGGGCACAGTGTACTGATTAGGGAGCTCTTGCATCCTTTCTGTACATCTGCTGCCTTTTCACCATCGAGGTCAGGTGGTTTCTGTTGTAACATTTACTGGATGTGTTGACGTGTGCTTTTTTTTCTCAAAAAAAAAAAAAAAAAAAAAAAAGCACAGGTCTACCTATGCTGTAAGGCCACATCTAAGGCATTACTAAGTGTGACAGCTTATTTGTTTAAATTGGTGACTCCGCTGTCTGATTTTCTTTGATAATTCTTAAATTCTCCTCCCTCTGCCTCCCCTGTGTCCCAAAATAACTGATGGATTTTTCTGGGATATGTGTAACAGCCTAGTACTCAGCCCAGAACAGTTTCCAAATGTGAATTTAGTAAACTTAAATGTCTCATCCAATCCAAAGCTCAGTAATATATGACAATATTTTTATTCAGGAATCTAAATGCCATACACACATGCGATGTCCTGGATTCTAATATATCTCTTGACCTACTCAGTTGCTTTCTAGACCACTTTCTTCGTGAAGAGCAAGTAGTAGTCTGCGGGGAAACCAGTAAAACTGCAAACTGAAATAAAACCTCAAGGGAGAATATAACCATATTAAAATTCCTAGTTTCTGTATATATAGATTTGCAGGCTTACATTTCTGATTTTGTAAAGGTTTAGGGTCTTTTTTTTTTTTCCATAAACACGCACATGAATCTTACACTGAACAAAATGCACTTTCTGACTACAAATACCTAACTTCTTAATTGTTACATTTCAGAAATGCTGTTGGACTTAACATTTTGCAGTCTTAATAGCGTTTATGTTTAAGTGTTCATGAATTGATCTGGCATGTAATATAAACTGCATGACATTTGTGGCTTTGCCCCAGCTAGGTTAATACAGTTCTAAACTAGAAACATTTCATACGTTTACACAACTGTATTTGTTTTTCGTAGGGGCAGGAACAATAGCAAAGAGCAGTGTTCATGCAGGCCTAGGTCTGGCTCTTGTTCCACATTCCTCTGCCATTAAGCCAATGTCTACAACCTCTCTTTTCCTCTGATCCTGTTTTCTATCCCAGAGCTGATGTCTTATTGTAGTGGTTTGACCCCAGCCCAGCCGGCAACTAAGCACCACGCAGCTGCTCGCTCACTCCCCCCGGTGGGATTGGGGAGCGAATTGGAAGAGTAAAATGTGAGAAAACTTGGGTGTTGAGATAAAGACAGTTTAATGGGGAAAGCAAAAGCTGCGCGTGCAAGCAAAGCAAAACAAGGAATTCATTCACCGCTTCCCATGGGCAGGCAGGTGTTCAGCCATCTCCAGGGAAGCAGGGCTCCATCAGGCGGAACAGTTCCTTGGGAAGACAAACACCATCACTCTGAACTTCTCCCCCTTCTTCCTTCTTCTTCCCCCAGCTTTACATGCTGATCATGATGTCATATGGTATGGAATATCCCTTTGGTCAGTTGGGATCAGCTGTCCCAGCTGTCTCCCCTCCCAGCTTCTTGTGCACCCCCAGCCTCCTCGCTGGTGGGGTGGTGTGAGGAGCAGAAAAGGCCCTGACTCGGTGTAAGCACTGCTCAGCAATAACGAAAACATCCCTGTCTTATCAACACTGTTTTCAGCACAAATCCAAAACACAGCCCCATACTGGCTACTAGGAAAAAAATGTAACTCTATTCCAGCCAAAACCAGCACACTGATGCTTGGGGGGGAAGAAACACCATGGCACTGTGTTGCAGCAATCTCTGTAAGGCGCTTCCTTTAGCTGCGTCTCACCTGTAGGTTTTCTTTGCCATCGTGAGACCCAGTGCACCATCTGCATCCTTGAATAAATATGACACAGTAGTATGTTATGCATGGAAGTAAAAAAACCTGCTTCTGACACAGCATCATCATTAAAATTAAATGGAGCTGCTAAAGTATCTAATAAATTGTAAATTATTTTACTGGGAATAATAGCTTTATTGCTTCTAATATTTTATTTTTTTTAGTTCTAAGTTATCATCAAAAAGGCTTTTTTTTTTTCTGTTTGCATGTTACTATTTATGAATAATTTTCTGTAATTGAATTTCAGCTTACTAGTGCAACTGCGACCTTTCAAGGATTTAGATGTTGAGGAGCACGTAAAGGAGTTTGCAGCAAAATTATTTTTAATACCCAGCCCGCCACCAGGACCACTCCACTTGGTAATTACTGATGCTGAATTTCATAATTACGTTAACATTATGTGTTATAAAGCACTAAGATGTTGTTTTCTGTAGATTGGGGGACATTATTCATTGTCAGGTCAGAGACTTTACTTGCAGATATAAAACTGATCTCAATATCTGTGCTTTGAAAATGAGGCTATGCATTATTAGTATATAAAACAACAGGGTGACCAGGGTGCAAGCTTGAGCACTGGAATGCCAGTTGGTCATGCTGTTGAATTTTTAATACCCTTCTGGGAAGGATTTGGCTTGTGCCAACTAGTTACTGTCCAAGATGATGCCTGGGTAGGTCTGGGGACAGCATAATATAGCTTTTGGTTTCTAGGGATCAGCACACATAATCTCTACTACACGCAGTTGGAAGCTTCAGTCTGTAACTGGTCTGTAGGAGTGGAAGCTTACCTTTCACCTGAACAGCATACCATTGCCATCTCATGGAATACACATGGATAAACTCCAGTCAGTCGTGTAACTATCACTCAACCACAATGTTCCCTATCTTGTGTCTGGTATCAAGACGTGCTGCCTGATGTGAATGTTCATTGCTGTCATCACGGTTGTGTGATGGGTGGATGTGCAGCTGTGTGACTGAGAAGCAGTGCAGTCCCTGTGAGAGAAAAGAGGCCAAGGAAATCAGTTGCTGGAACAACACATACAGCTCTGGACTTGTTCTTTTCTTGTGTCTGAATGACTGGGGAAGCAGAACAGTGTGTAGTGGGTTGAATGTTCTGGATTGGCTGCTGCCTGGATAGGACCTAGCTGAGAGGAGAAACTCGCATAAACAGTTGTATTCATTGTAGAAGCTGAGATGTATGGGCTGTATTTTTTTTTATAACCCTTCCCAAGTCAAGCTATATGTTAGCTGAGTCAATGATTTCAGCACACACTCTTTTGTCTACTGAAATGGCTTCTTAGGGAAGCAGTGCTTCAGCCCTGGACTTCTCCTTAGCTGCTTTCCTAGGGGTTAGGAATGGAGGAAAAAATAGCATAGCTGGAAAATTGTCTGACTGGTTGGCTAAAACAACTGCTAAGAGTTGAAATATGCAGCATGTGCAGGATCTGGCCCCAGAGATTTGAGCTGGAGTATTTGAAACACTGAAAGATCTCATTTGTTTTCGCTTGTTCCATCTTCTTAACGTGAACACCTATACTGGGTCCTTTTGTTCATATTTTTTTCTATTTCACTATGAATTTTACCAATACTTTTTGATTTCCCAATTATATCTATAAATATAAACTCCATTATTTTGTTATGCTTATAACAAAGCAAGTTTAATTCTATTAAAAGAATATATTTTTTTAAGTTTTATTGGCTAAACAACCTATGAGAATGAAAGGAGATAAAGTCCATGTTAATATTTCAAGCTAGTTACTATGTCTTTTAATATTTCCCTCTCCTTCTATTTCAGTTTCCTGCAGTATGCAAATACCTGTTTTCTTGCTCTCAATTAATGTTAATATTTTGTAGTTGGAACTAAAATCCTGAATGAAATGTGTTGTGGGAACATTTTCATTAAGAAGTAAATGGAAAACATCTGTTATTACAGGTATTTAATATGAAACCACTTCAAATAATAATTCCTTCACGAGAGGATCCAGACAGTCCAATTATTGACTTGGATCTTCATCTTCCGTTGCTGTGTTTCAAGCCAGAACAGGTGCTGCAGGTATAACTAACTGATACTTTAAAATGTATTAGAGTTTGACAGTACTGGTAATTTGTGGTTTTAAAAAAAATTCAAGATGTTTAGTTACCCAAAAAATGTTATAAACCCAGGAATTCAGAACATTGTTAGTTCTCCATGTTAATGATATGGCACAATAAAATATACTACTTATTAAGATACTGTCTTATTTATAAACCAGATTAGATTAAGTCATACTGGATTTCTTTCTCCTGTTGTTTAGCAATAGGTGCTAAATTTCTTACAAGTGCATTTTAAAATCAAAGAATCATGGAATAGTTTGGGTTGGAAGTCCCTAGTCCAACCTCCTGCCATGAGCAGGGACATGTTGGACTAGATCGGGTTGCTCAGAGCCCCGTCCAACCTGACCTGCAGTGTTGCCAGGGATGGGGCATCTGCCACCTCTCTGGGCAACCTGTGCCAGTGCTTCACCACCCTCACTGTGAATCTCTTCTCTTTTAGTTTAAAACCATTACTCCTTGTACTGTTGCAACAGGCCCTGCTAAAAAGTTTGTCACCGTCTTTCTTCTAAGCCCCCTTTAAGTACTGGAAAGCTGCAGTAAGGAGTCCCTGGAGCCTTCTCTTCAGGCTGAGCGACCCCAGCGCTCTCAGCCTGTCCTCACAGGAGAGTTGTTCCATCCCTCTGATCATTTTTGTGGCCTCCTCTGGACCCAACCTGATTGACAGATTTTATTTTGAATTCTCATTACACACATATTTTTACAAGATTCATAAGAATCTTTTTCATGTGTAAGAAAGGGCCCTGTTAGGTGGATTGGTAACATATAAAATAAAGTGTAAATGGTGTAGAAACAAGAAAATACAAAAAGGTATTTGCACAGAAATTTTTCAGTGCTTCATAGAATCGTACAATAATTTTGTTTTGCAGTGTCCTTTCTGGGTTTCCTGATCCAATTCCCTGCTCAAAGGCCACCTGTGAAGTTAAATTAGGTTGCTCAAGGTCATCAGTATTACTGGTGCTGCTTCCTCTATAAAGAGCAGGTTGGAGGCCTCTTTCCAGGGATGATTATAAACCACCTCAGTTGGGAGAGTAGGCAGTACTGGCTTATGTCTTTGGATATGACCATTCTTCCACCCAGATGGGCTTCTGCCCACATGTGCGCATTATGAATAAAGCTATCTCAAATCCTAAATGATCCTCTCCAACTGGTGCATCATGAGCATGGAGTTTTATGTGTTAGCACCTCTGTGGGATGTCCCACATAGGGCATTAGTTTTCCTGGCTTGAATTCATCCGACCTAACCTGAGGCATTTGAGTTTGGTGCTTCGATGCCATTGGGTCCTATCAGTGGAAAAGGGTGGACATCTCCAGATTGCTTCCACAGGGCAATGCAGAAAGCTCTGTTCTTCAGTGGCACTATAAGGAACGTGACTAGTTACCATCTGGAATAGATGTTTGGCTGAGATGTCTAAGACCTAGATGGTCTTTGTGTTCACCATCAAAGACAGGTTTGCTTATATCCTTCACCTGGGTACTTTTTACAGCATGTTATGGTCTAACACTGTGAAAGAAAGGTGACAGGTCTTCTCTCTAATTCCACTTGAGTCCTAGCCTCATTGGTGTTGGTGGCAAAACTCTCACTGACTTCCACTGTCATGTGAATTTTCTCTCCTTTTCTGTTTTCGTCTCTTCTTAGTTTTGTAAGAATCCTTGAGTGGACATTATTTCAATTTAGAAATACATAAGGTAGCTGTTAGAAAACAGACCTGTGATGCTGAGTTTTGCAAGCAGATGAAGTATTTGTGCATATCTAGTATGTTCTGGATATAACTCTTTGTAAACATTTAACACTTTGTTTTTTTCCAGATTATGACCTGTATTTTGACTGAGCAGAGAATAGTTTTCTTCTCTTCTGATTGGTCTCTGCTGACACTCGTTGCTGAATGCTTTATGTTGTACCTTCATCCTCTTCAGTGGCAACACACTTTTGTGCCTATTCTGTCTCGTCAGATGCTGGATTTTGTAATGGCTCCAACATCTTTTCTTATGGGATGTCATATTGATCATTTTGAAGAAGTTAGCAGGGTATGTTTTTTAGGCTATTACCACTCTTGCTGTTCACTTTTGACGCATTTGTCACTGTGTTTCTTTCAGATGTATCTAGAAACTCGCTTTTGTTATTTAGGTGTGTGAGAAATGAAGAAATTAAAAGTAATGGAACCATACTGATGCGACCACTGGCTTGTTGGAAAAAGCTTATTGTTGTATCCCTTACCTTTCTTTTCTTCGCAGGATAATATGATCTTTGTGAGTTCACGTTTCACTTGGGGAAAAATTCTACTTGTGTATAATTTGTATCGTATAAATACTTTCCCTTCAGATTGGTGAGGTTATTTTTTTGCTCAGAGCTGTGTGAGATGAATTAGGAGCCTTTTCCAGGCATCTGGTTAAGAATTGAGCATGCATTTGAAAATACTCTAATGATGCTGCTGTTCCCCATGGTGGAGTTAAGTATTTAATAAAATAAGAAAGAAAAAGCAATGTAAAGAGTGTAATCTCACAATTTTTCTGAGGGGTTTTTTGGTTGTCTTTTTTTCAGAATCTTATTTAACTAAGCCTCTCTCAATTGGTAACATTCATCTTGGATACCCAAAAAGATTTAAGAAAAACTCAGCTTCATAGGGCAGGGCTAATGTGAATATACTTTTTTGAGGGTGTTGCATAAGTTTTCAGTGAGTGTTCAAAACCAAACATAGAAAAATTGTGTAAGTTTATATTGGATTAACCCATCTAATTATAAGACAAAGTGAAACTGGTCCATCTAGTCAAGTCCAACGTGAGTGAAGAATTAAATTAAGATGAAATATTTTTTTTTTTACTTAGCAGTAAGATGATGACACTATTGGAAGTACAGCTTACAAACCACACTTTTCTTTTATATAATATGAAAGATTTTATGTTTGTTTACACATACTGTATTTCAGTCTGATCTTTAAGTTTATTAAAATTGCAAACTGATGGATCAGCATGTTTGTCTGTTACCGTGTGTTTCTGTGTTAGAGACTCTAATACATAAATGCTTCCACTCCCAGTCACCTCACAGGGTAAGTACAGGAGTAAGAGTTGTAAATAAACTCTTAGGGAGCTTCGTAGCTTACAGATATATATGGTTTTGTACATCTCTTCGTATGTATATGTTTTCAAGGATAAGCTTGAATATTATTCAGAATTAAATATTAATTTAATACTGTATGAAGAGCATATTGGGTTACCAAATGTTTGTGTGCAGAGATTAATATCTATTAATTTAATGACAGTTATTGAAAGTAAGTGTTTAGTTATCTGTGCAATCTTCTAGTTAGGAGTCAAAAAGAAGTCAATTGTTTTCTAGTTTATCTTCTTGCTGAAATAATTCATTGCCTGACGACTATATAAAGAAGTAGTAAATGTCTGTACAATATAAGTATATTTACAGTCATTCTATTTTCTTTCGTTAAAAGGAAACTGAAGACTTAATTCTAATTGATATTGATAATGGAGATATCACACATTCAAAAATGGCTGAAGAGGAGCCTGAAATTCCAGATGTTCCAGCACAAGCAGCAGAAACTTTCATAAAAAGGTGAAAAGATGGTGAAGTTGTGTTTCTTGTAGTGCGTAAGTCATGCTTGGCCCTCTTTCAAAGTTTTCTTCTTCTGTATTATTTGTTATTATATTATTTCATTAATATAAAAACACCTGTTTTGATAAGGGCAAATTGAAAATTTCAGTTAATTAATATACAGCTAATTTCAAGCAGTCATAGTCATAACTATATTATTTTGCAACACCTGTAATGCTTGTTTCTTTTTTAGTACTGATGTGGATTATTCTCTGAGCTTTACTGTGAGTGTACAGTGAGTTACATGTCTTAGTAGGACTTCCAGGAATCTTGTTCGCTTGTCAATACTTGCAAATCAGTCTTGCACTTTATCTAGCTGTAAGATGGGTGAGGCCTAAGTGACCTTTTCTTTAAAAGGTATGAAAAAAATTGTCGGTGTTAGGATGTAACTTGATAATTTTCTTGTCTGTGTAGAGTGGAGAGTCTTCAGCTGCATTATGATCTAGAGCTCTGCCATCTCCGAGCCAGCACGGATCTTGGTGAACTCCAAATGCGTAGAAGGGCTTGGCAACAGAAACTGAATACAGAAGTTCAGCAAATGACTTTGCAGTTAATTGTTAATATCTTCAGGTGAGTGGATATAGTATTTTTTATTATAAGAGCATATGGTAATGGTTAAGACACTTCCACTGTCACTGAAAATACTCTTTTTCTTGTCTTACTTTATAGATATTTTGTAAATCTCTTTATGTAAATCTCTAAGTTTTGTGAGGGAATATGAGAAGTGGGACCTCCTAGCCTGTTGGCTATCAATAATTATGGTATATCAATAATTAGTGTATTTGGGTACATATACATTGCTAGGACATCTTAGATAAAACTGTACTAATATACTACTAATTTTGAATTTGTATGTCTTCTGTGTGAAGATTCCAGGAAGAGGAGTGAAGTCCTCATATTTCGTAATTAGGAAAAACTTAAGGCCCAGTAGGGATATCAGTTTGTAACTGGGCACAGTCTTGGTCACTCTTGCTAGAGGAAAATAAAGGCAAACCGGGACAGGGTAGAAGAGCTGAAAGCAGGATCGGGAGTTCAGGACACCTGGGCGTGTTTTGGCTAACTGAATATATGCTGAGAATGGATGAGCTATCTGGAGAGCACAACCACATGAGACTGAAGGAGGGAGAGGAGCTTTTTAAGGTCAAGGACAGAGTGCTGGCACAAGAAATTCTGGGTATTGGGTGTGGTTTGGACTGACATTTTAATAGTGATGTGGAGTAGGTTTTGTTTCGTTTGTTTTTTTAATGTAGAAAAAGGTCCAGCTATGCTAATTTTCCTTGTTCTTAATCTATTGCAATGTGTTGTTACGCACAGTTGCTTTATCTTACTAGTTGTAAATCCTGCTATTATTTGCTTGTATTTGGGAAGGGAATGGAAGTGTGGTAGGTGATTTGTACGAAAAGGTGCAGCAAATGGATGTCTGGTTTGTGTATGCTTCATTTCATTTTACATAGATACTAACGTACTTGACCACAAAAATGAAACTGCCTGCCTGGCATTTCTAAAGAATCTGATTCTATGGACAGAGGTCTGCAAAGAGCTGTGCAGATAAACATCCCCAGCTGTTTCTTGCTGCCTCTGGCTGGAGACTGTGCTCCCCTTTGGATCAGCTGCCAAATTGCTTACATGAATGCTCCCTAACACTTTCAGTCGGAAGGTGTGGGCTTAATTTATATAGTCCAAATACCAGGCCTCTGTTAACCTGCGCTCGCTTTTGTTGGGTCAGCCGAGGGAGTGTCCATACAAGTGGCTGGGACCTCCAGGAGGACAATAGCTGCTGGATGTGGAGGATAGGACAGACTTTACAGCCAACTGGATATGGAAACTGAAATGCACATACAACCTCATGTGCTACCACTGTGGGATTTGGTGGATTTCAGTGTTTGGCAACAACATGTTCCAGATAAAGATAAGGAGAAATGCATTTTTGTTGTGAACAGCTTGAACTCTAATGCACTAAACACTTGGTTACAAAAAATGAGCAGATGCTTTGTTCTCTAAGAGATAATATGTTTTGCAAAGGGGTTGATTCTTCTCTTGCTTTCTTTCTCTTTTCCTTCAACCTTTCTTTCTTTGTTCTTTTTTCAGCCTTGTTTCTTCTATCTTCTAACACTGTATCTACCAGCGTCCAGGAGTGAAGGAAAGTAAATCTCTGATGCAGTTGTGCTGCCAGTTGTTGCTGTCTTCAGTGAAGCACTGTAGTATTTTTGTGTGTGTGAAGGTTCCACGTTTAAAGAAAACAATGCTAAATTATGTAGTATTATGTAGAACTACGTACTTCTACTAACTATCTTTTTTCTGAACCCATGTGGCTTGATAAGCTGTTAATGGGCTTTTATCCCTTGTATAGATTATGTATTGTGATAAAAGTGATGTATAGACCTGTCAGTTCTCTGCATGGATACAAGATTCCCCTTTTGTGCTTACATTCAAATTTTAGCTCGCCAATTTATTTTCTTCATTCATGTATTTTCATGGGAATTTCTTATTCCTCAATACCCAGCATGAGTAAATGAAATGAGATGTAATAATAAGAGCCCTGCTTTTAGCCACTTACACATATATAGCTTAAATAACTTACCATTTCTTGCTCATAGGCTTCAGTTCAGAAAACAGCTTTTTTCTGAAAAAATCCCACTTTCTGCTCCTGAAACAATGCGTTCTGGCTCACCTTTAGGACACAGAAGTTACTATTGATAATATATGGCCTCTGCTGCCTGCTGTGACCATACGTATACTAAAATATGCATCTTTTTTTAATCTTGCTTTCTCTTTTATTCAATAGTTCAGTCTCTTTAGTTTAACACAATTGCCAGTTATTGCTGGCTTTATGAGCAGAGTTTGACAGTGCAGCAAAAAATTACGTAATCTATAATATTTCATGTGCATATTACAGATGCAATGTGATCTGACCTCACACTGTCCCATTAAATCTTTCAAATTCCCTATGTGGATAAGTACACTTGTCTTTTTAGTGCTCTAGATGGATTGTACATGATTCAGGCACTGTGTATGTAAATGTGGTTCCAGGGTTGGAGCCTAAGTCATGACTTAAATATGTAGGTTTTCCTCCATGGTTTACTAAAATTGATCCTGCAGACAAGATCTTAAGTGCATTTGCTGGTTTGAAATGGCAGTGGCAGCAGGTAGCCTGTCTTACTACTTATAAGGAGTTTGGATTCTTTTTCTGTGATTCAGTAATGCAGACTTGTTCATTAAAACTGAGCTTGCCTTCTGATACTGCAGCATATTTCTATGTTGCCTTCTGATGCTGCAGCATATTTCTAGTAGTACCAGTGGGCTGCTGCTACTGCAGAAGTGCAACTTGCTTACAAATCTCCAAGCATATTTATCAATTTATTTATTTTTGTCCCCAGGGAGGTAAAAGACCATCTAAATTACGAACACAGAGTGTTTAACAGTGAAGAATTTCTGAAAACAAGGGCAATCGGAGACCAGCCATTTTACAAAAAGGTAAATTCAGTGTTAAATATGTTGTAATTCTCTGTTATTAATCTGTATTTTTAGGATTAATGCCAAATATTAATAGAATGGTCACAGTTTGGTCTGTGTGGTGTTGTTGAACCACCAGCTTTCACAGAAAGCTTTACCAAATGTATTTACTATGAACTGACAAAATAGTAGACAGCATTTTGGAGAGCAAGGTACTATGTAATTCCAGAGCAAATTAATTGTAACTCCTTGGGGGTGAGATTAACCTATGGCAGATAATCAGTAAAGCTGCATCTAAACTGTATTTTGAGCACAGGCACCTAGCCAAACTGTTTGGACCAAATCAGACTGTTTTGGTCTCTTCTCCCAAGTAACTAGTGATGGAACGAAGGAAGCGGCCTCAAGTTGCGCCAGGGGAGGTTTAGACTAGGTATTAGGAAAAATTGCTTTACTGAGAGAGTGGTCAAACAGTGGAACAGGCTGCCCAAGGAGGTGGTGGAGTCACCATCACTGGCGGTGTTCAGAAAACATGTAGATGTGGCGCTTCAGGACGTGGTGTAGTGGGCATGGTGGTGTTGGGTCAATGGTTGGACTTGATGATCTTAAAGGTCTTTTCCCACCTTAATGATTCTGTGACCGAAGCCCATACATAGACGTGAGCTTTCAGCAAGCCTGTGAGCACAGCAGAAGGGAGATAAATGACACAAGTCGAAGTACCTGCTTTATCTGCAGCCTGAGCAACAGGGCACGGAATTGATGATGGCCATGAGCCCATTTCCCACAATGCATGCTGATGACTCTGAGCACATGAGTGGTGGCACTGGTGTCCTTAGGGGCCTGCCGTGTGACAGGGCGTACAGGACATAGGTTGATTTAGGTGATGTGCTTTACCAGGTAGAATAACTGTAACTTACTTTTATGTGCTGGTGAAGCCCATGAAGTCATACTCAAATAGTATGTAGCCTCGGGCCAGGCCCAATAGTGCTGGAGGCTAAAGGTCACCCTGAAACCCCCACTTGTTTGTGGTGTGTTTTGTTTTTTTGTTTTTTTGTGGGTTTTTTTTTTTTTAGCCCTCCTGCTAACTGAGCTTATTAGCTAGTTAGCAGAGTTTGAAACCCTGAAGGTTTCCATGCAAGCCCCAAGTCCCTGTTGCACCTGCCCTGATCAGCATGGTCCTTCTGTTAGTGTAAGGTTGATCTGCTGAAGCTCCAAAATGACTCAGTTTTCACCCAGTGTATACAGTGAACCAAGTTTTTATGAAGGATGCAGGTCTGTTGCCCTCTGTGTGTGTGTGAGTCTGCCTTTTAGGTAATGGCTTTTTATATCCGAAGGGAACGGGGTGGGTTTAATTTCCTCATTAAAAGGAGAGTGTCTTGGTCACTAGGCTGTAGGATTTAGAGCAGTTCTCCATGCCTTTGGTGTAGGATTGTCACTGACCATCAAAGGTTGGAGAACAGAAGGAGAGGAGCAGGGAGAGAAGGAGGGAGACTAAGAGTATGCAGGTTCCTGCAAGAGTGTCTTGCAGTGTTAGGGTACTTTGCCCAGAAATGGGAAGGTGGAGAATTTCATCCTTCCAGTTGATACTGTTGCTTTACATAAAACTGTTTGCACATGATTAAATTAATATTTGCCTTCAAAGAATTAAACTAAACTGTAGTGTATGTGAGGAACAGAATTTATACGTTTTAAGGGTTTATGTCGAGCCACGTGCAGTGTTCTAGGAGAATTTGGTGCTGACACAGCAAGCCAAAATCCAAAGTAAAAAACTCTTGGGATTTTTTTAAAATGTCATGATTATTAACCAAATAAAAAGTTTACCTTAGTTAAATAACTGTTTGGGATACTATCACCCTAAACTGGGAGTGTTTATGGTCAATACCTAATTTCTGAAGGGATGCCAGTTCTCAGCTTCTTGCATCCTTTGATGCAATTTACATAGTTT
The DNA here is from genome assembly GCF_000687285.1 of Phaethon lepturus. NCBI lineage: Eukaryota > Metazoa > Chordata > Aves > Phaethontiformes > Phaethontidae > Phaethon > Phaethon lepturus. The sequence continues at coordinate 23,380 of NW_010519975.1, forward strand.
GTTAACAGACACTTTATTAAGTAGCTTCTTATTCTAACCAACTCTAAGACGGGCTGTTATTTAACCTTTGCAAAAATAAAATACTGAGTTTTGTCTTCATTTTTTTTTGGTGTATAGCTTGTTTAACAAACCTGTGGGTCAAAGCAAAGGTTTAACAAGGAATCTAAAGAAAGTGCATCTCTCATTTTACATTTGCTTTTAATTATGTTCCATGGGTGCATATGAAAGTTACAGAGGATTCCTTTGCTGCTAGAATTTGGCAGTTGGCTCTCTGGAATAACTGTTTTACACCTGGCAAAAAGGTCTCTTCATTAACATCAACAGGCTGTGGTTGATAACACCTTTTTTGTTTCCTGTTTTGTTTCCTACTTCAAACATATGATAAGAAAAGTTTCTGAACATCCATTTAAAGGAGATGTCAGTGTGTGAAGGAAATGATCAGAAAAATATCTCATGTAACTTCAGCCATGGTTGCCAAACTTGGTGGAATGTCTGGCAATTCAAAGATAATAAACTGATGAATCCTAAATAGGAAATAATTTTGTTGGATAAACCTTGCAACAGTAGCAAACATTCATAAAAACAAAGGAAAAATTAAAAAGAACCTGTTAATACATCATCAGGAGAGAAATTAATTGGAAATGTTCTGACCAAGATTTCAAATGAACAGAAATAATTAAAATATTTTCAGTAGCAGTTTCTAATGATATAAATGAAATGGTGGCAATTTTATGAACTGAAATTTAAAATTCATATGTGCACGTTTAAGCTTTGAACAGGTTACTCACTTAAATACCAACTAAGATAGTGGCAGATTTGCTTTCAAGTAAATCTTAGAAGAAAACACAATATGGAATAGTTACTAGTGGTAGCTAGAATTATATTACGAGAACTCCAAAAACCATTAGAAAGGACTCTTTCCGTTCCTGCAGCTTGTCATCTCCTGTGCAAACAGTTGCCAACAAAATATGCCATCTACTGGAGAAACACTTAAAAGCAGAAATCTTAATGCTTATTTAGATACCATTTTACAGGATGCATTGCAAATGGATGGATGAGAAGCATCTTGAATATGAATAACGTATTGGTGGAATGTTTCCATTAACTTCAGAATACCTGGATTACTCATTAATCTTTCCCATTTGCTTTCTAAAAACATCATAGAAATACACTGATCAATGAGGGGGTTTCTTGGGGGGAGTAGTGGTGTCGTGTCCCATCCCCCCCCAGTGGTAAGTTGGAAGACCAACAAGGGTACTTTAGGCAAACCTCTGGGATATGTCATTAATCAAAGTAATTTTTCATAGTTACATTCAAAGACACAACTGTCCTTCTGTTAGTAAGTTTGTAAAGGCTGGAGGCTGTATAAACGTGAAGACAGGATTCCTAGTTATAACAATATTGTCTCCTGATGAAGTTTGCATTTGATTTTTCTGAACAAATTAGTTTTCCGATTTGTTTATTTCAAACAATACTAGGAGCCCTAGAACTAGCTAGAACTAACATTTGTGTAGTACACATGTTGTATTGCCTCAAATCCCAGGTTTCATCTTGTTTTAATTTGCAATGGTGGGAGATGGTAGCTTTCCACTTTTTTTTTAATTCACACTTGGCATTTTTTTTATGTTGTCTTCTATCCTAAAAGTAGCAATTTGACCTTTTAGAAACTATTTCTGAATGACACACACCATAATTACCTGAGCAGGGAACAATTTTGGGGGTTACCAGGAGAAAAGATGACTCACTTATCCTTTCAGTTTGATGACATAATGTTAGAGTGCCACAAACTTCATATTCCAAACCATAGACAATGTTATCAGCATTTAGTTAGAGGCAGAAAATACACTGTTAAACTTCAGTAGCTAAAACTCTTGTTTTCCTCAGTATTTCTCCTTTTTGTTTGGTTTCATCTTTTGGAGGGTGCTCCAAGGCTACTCTTTGCCACTAAGCAAATATCATGAAGGTGCAGAAGGTGAATGGAAGCTGAGTTAGTTTTCTGTTGTTAAAGCTTTCAAATGTTTTTGGTTTTGTGATTGCTAAATTGGAAGTTCTCAGCCTTGCATATGTAATGGTAATAAAAATGAGGAAAATACGCTAATAAAAATGTAGTTTGTAAATGATCCACAGTTAACCAGTTTGTGTCTCACAGGTTTTAGAGACCTACATGTTTCACTCTTTTCTTAAAGCTCGTCTGAACAGAAAGATGGATGCTTTCGCTCGACTTGAGTTGAGTACCCAGTCTGAAGAGGATAGGTAAAGTTTTCTCATTCCTTATTCTGGTTTTGAGTCTTCTGTTGGTATCAGTGATAAAAGCCCATTTGACTCTATTGGTATGAGATCAGATCATCTATGAATAAGATTATGACTAATTGACAGGCCATTTTATTAAGATTACTGTAAAAGCGTGATACAAACATGTCCAGCCATGGCTGTTGAAATTGTAAATTGGTACTGTAATTGCAATTTAATACTATTATACAGAAAAAAATAAAATCAAGTAGTAATTTAGTGTGTGTGTGTATGTATACTGAATTTTAAAACTAGTTATATTTTTTTTTTTCTCAGATTAAACTTGATGTTTCATACCCCGAGAAGACTGACTATGGAGAAAATGGCTTCTAAACGATTTAATCCACAGTACATGATCAGTAGGCGTATGGTAATCAGTATGCCTAATCTGCAAGATATCAAGCTACCAGAGGGCCCTACTAGAAATTCCTCACTTCGAAGAATAGAAACAGGTGTTGGTAAGGGAAGAATGTGTTGAACAGATACGGTGTCTTTTCTGTTGTCTTTATGGGTGGTGTCATTGAATAATTTACACAGAAACAGTGTCAGATCCTGGAAAGAAACAGTGAGCTAGATCATTTTGAGCTGAGGCCCATCTGTGCTTCTCCTCGCATGTTAAATACATCTGTAGCCTGCTGTAAATTTTGCTGTACCACAAAAGACTGATTGGTCACAATAGGATTGATATTGCAGAAGTGCTTCCCGAGTTAGTAACCATGTTCCGTCCTCACCCACCTTATGTCCAGGTCTCCACTGCCTTTAAACATAGGCTTAGGCTTATCACTGTTTAACAAAGTGAGTCCTATAGGAACTGGATGGTTTTGGTTTTGTTTTATTTCTTTTTTTCTTTTTTTGTCTTTACCAGAATTGATATTATCAGATTCGGGAATATTCTGATAATAAGGACGTTGAACATAGAACTATATTTTTGTCCCTAGCACAACTGTAATCTTACTTGAATTTCGTGTGCTGTAATTGCTTGTTGCTGTGATGGGGATTCTTTTTGTTGTTTGTTGTATGGCTGGTTGTGAAGATACTCTGACTTTTACTCACTGCTTATAGAAAACAATGTACTTTTTCTTGGTTTGTTTTTAGCTGTGAAAATGCCCTCCAAATCAGTCAGTACATTCAAAATCCCAGAAATTCACTTTCCTCTGATGTCCCAGTGTGTTCACTCCTACTATACAGACTTCTTCAACCATCTCAGCAAAGCTATAAATACCTCACCACCCGATAACTCAGCGTTGCTGGCGAGGTACTTCTACCTCCGGGGACTTATTAGCTTGATGCAAGGGAAACTACTAAATGCACTTTCTGACTTTCAGAACCTAGATAAAACAGACTTAAGAATTTTCCCTACTGATCTTGTAAGGAAAATAGTGGAAGTCATGCCTCCTTCTGAGCGTTCGCAAGCAGACCGCAGACCTGAGCTGAAGAAGCTGATAAGTCGAGTGATGGAAAAACAAAGAGAAGTTATGAAAATAGATGACCATGTAAAAAATTTTGAATTGCCGAAAACACACATGCAACTAGATGACTTTGTGAAGCGAATCCAGGAATCTGGGATTGTCAAAGATATAGACACTATACATCGATTATTTGATGCCCTAACAGTAGGTAAGTGTAAGATACATTTTTAGCGACCATTTGTATTGGTGCAATGACAATTTCAAATAATTTTTTTTTATAAACCAAAAATAATTTTTGTCTTCAGTTGTTTTTCTTTTTAACTGTTATTCAACATTTTCTGGTCCTCTAAAAACTCACAATATGATGAGTGTTCTTTATGGACAATTTTATTTAATTAGGATAATTGTGGAGAATAAATTTGATGTATACAAGAATGTCTATACTTGCATCCACAATAAAGACAAGGAATCTATAATTGGGCACACAATTTACAATTTGTTGTGTTGTGTAGGTGAGGTAGTTCTGTGATCTGATGGTGTGCAGTTCTGCTTTGGCTTAGATTATGAGTAAAGCGAATACAAGACTGTCCTAATTGCTAATGTAAAAAACCTCTGTGTTATAAAACCACTAGGTAACATGTGTCGTGGTTTAGCCCTAGCCGGCAGCTAAGCCCCGCGCAGCCGCTCGCTCACTCCCTCACGGTGGAACAGGGGCGAGAATAGGCAGAGTCAAAGTGACGAAAC
>NW_010519975.1:27879-34019 GCF_000687285.1 Phaethon lepturus
CTACTCCCCATGGGCAGGCAGGTGTTCAGCCATCTCCAGGGAAGCAGGGCTCCATCACGCATAATGGTTTCTTGGAAAGACAGACGCCATAACTCCGAACGTCCCACCACCCCTTCCTTCTTCTTTGTCCCAGCCTTATATACTGAGCATGACGTTATATGGTATGGAATATCTCTTTGGCCAGCCTGGGTCAGCTGTCCCAGCTGTGCCCCCTCCCAGCTCCCTGTGCACCCCCAGCCTGCTCGCTGCAGGCCAGCATGAGAAGCTGGACTGTCCTTGACTACTTAGCAACAACTCAAAACATCAGCACTTTATCAACATTTTCTCATCCCAGATCCAAAACACAGCCTCACGCTAGCTTCTATGAAGAAAATTAACTCTACCCTGGCTGAAACCAGGACACATGGGAAGGTGGCAATCTATTAAAAACAAACTAACAAAATTCAGAATAAAAGTAGCTACAGTTAAATTCCTCTTGGATGGTCATCATAGCAAAAGGAGAGGTTATGTTTATGTTTGAGAGAACTTTCCTCTCCCGAATGAGATCCGAATCCTGTCACTGATTTCTAAAAACATAGTTTCAGAGTGCTTCTGTAAAATACTATTCAATTCTTTTTCTGTACTAGTTGGTAACCGTTGTGTTTGTGGCCGCAAAGGATTAAACATTGGTCGAAATAGCAAGACTTTCTGAAGCTGAAGTTAGCATACATTTCACAAGAATTTATGTGTGTTTGAGATTCTGCTGTCCAAATACTTGCAATTTTAGTATAATTAATACCTGTTGCTGAAGTCTTTAACTGTTATAACTTTAGCTTTTATCCCGCAAGACTATAGCAAGACTTTCTGAAGCTGCAGTTAGCATACATTTCACAAGAATTTATGTGTGTTTGAGATTCTGCTGTCCAAATACTTGCAATTTTAGTATAATTAATACCTGTTGCTGAAGTCTTTAACTGTTATAACTTTAGCTTTTATCCCAGGTTGGTAAGTATGTGATATAGTAGCATTCAATAGAATAAAGGACTGGAAAGTCGTAATGAAAAGTATTTGGTTCAGTAGGGAATTACAAATCTTTTCCCATTAGCTGACTGGATTTTTGGCATGAATTTAAAAAAGCAAGACTGGCACAGTGTTTGCTCCCTCCCTTTGTAGAGCAGGGTGGAAGGGAGGATTCCAGATGCATGGGACCTATGGCCTAGGCTAACTGCAGAGGAATCGTTCTACCTCAAGAGAAGAATTTTGTCCAGGCATATTTTGTGTAGTTTTTGCACCTCGCTTACCCATTATGCTGTTGGGGCACAATTTGAAAGTTAGTATCTTTTAAAGCTGTCTTTCTGTGCAAATCTGTATGATTGTTTCTCACAGTAAACAAGTTTTAATTTTTGGTTTTTTAGGACATCAGAAACAAATCGATCCTGAAACATTCAGAGATTTCTACAACTACTGGAAAGAAACTGAAGCAGAAGCTCAAGAAGTGAATCTGCCACCAACGGTAATAGAGCGTCTAGATAAAAATGAATGTGTCTACAAGTTATCCTGCTCAGTTAAAACTAACTATGGTGTAGGAAAAATAGCTCTGACCCAGAAGCGCTTGTTCCTTTTGACTGAAGGAGGACGTCCTGGCTATGTCCAGATTGCTGCTTTCAGGGATATAGAGGTGAGCACCAAGTAACTTCTTGTTCTCTTGCCTGGATATAGGCCATGTTCCATTCTGCAAAAAGATTTGTCTCTTAACTTAAAGTTTCAGTAAGGAGTGTAGGAAACAGCTCTGCAGTCAGTAACTTCTGAGTGATTAGATAAAATTCTGGGTCTTCGGACCAAAAATTTCAGAGCTGATGTAGTACGGTTTGCTAGGTGCTAAGATGACATAAAATAAAAATCCAGAGGTCGTAATCTCTAGATGTACAGAAATGTGCAAAGTACAGTACAAGGGAGATAGAGCCAGAGACATTTAATAACATGAGCGTTAAGTGTGCTTATTTGGCTGTGGTGTCAGCAAGCCAGCTTGTATCCACTGCAGAGCAAAGTCTGTATGATGTTGTTTGGAACTTATACTTTAATAAAACCATCTCTGCTTAAGTGTGTGTATGGACAATTGAAATAATTGCCCTGTAGGATGAGTTCTGTACCTTATCTGTGATTGCATGGTACATCTTCCTTGTTTTATTTTTTTATTTTCATACCCTTCCAGGATGTTAAGAGTACAACTGTAGCTTTCCTTCTTTTGAGAATACCTACTCTGAGGATTAAAACATTATCTAAGAAAGAAGTCTTTGAAGCTAACCTGAAAACTGAGTGTGATCTCTGGTACCTGATAGTGAAAGAAATGTGGGCTGGAAAGAAAATGGCAGATGATCACAAGGTATTAATATGGGAATTTCTAAGCTAATAAGTATGGAGTATGTGCTTTCTCTGTTCATGCATCAATCTTAGAATTTCTAAGTTTCAGCAAACAATAGCCAAGTAATAAGCTTACATTTTTGCTGTTACTTCTGAATATAATACTTATGGAATAATAAAAAGAAAAGAAAAAAGAGATTACATTTAAAAATGTATGATATTTTATTCTCATTCATTGGCGTGGAACTTTTAATTTAGTCACTAGTTCTGTGAAATAGTTTCTGAAGTTTGTAACGTATGAGAACAGTCATCCCAACTAACAGAAAATTTTCCCCACCTTGCTTCAAAATATAATGCATAGAAAGAGTTTTGCCATGCTGGAACCCTGGTGGCTATAGATCCTTTCAACGAATAGAGCAAACAGTGTTCTTCTGCCACAGAAACCTTGAGAAAAAGGATTGTACAAGCTGGGTTTCCATTTAAACCACATAATTCTTCATCACTGCTGAATTTAACAGTGAAAATGTAGCTTGGTCATTCTTTAGGAAGGATTTGAATCGTTAGCCAAGATGAAGCATAATGCGTACTTCCCTCCCGTGAAGAAAGATGCAGCCTGAAAATGGGTATCCATCCTATGTCCGCTGTATCTTTTCCATCAGTGCCATTCGTATGGTTTCGTTTGCACATCCTGTATCGGGATTGTGCCAGATCTGAAGTATTGTTTCAGTGTAATGAATTAACACTGGCTCCTGGTTCCCTGCCCCATGACCTTGCTTGGGAGTGGAACATGTGATTTGGGAGTGGGGTTTGACTGCAAGTAGTGTGAATTATGCTGCAGGGCAGCAACTGGCTAGTGCTTGTGTGAAGCATGATATGCGTTGTGATTGTTAAACATGGAGACTTGTAGGAATAATGAACAAGAGATAAACTACTGTAAGACTTTTGTCTTTAGGATCCTCAGTATATTCAGCAAGCACTGACAAATGTTCTCCTGATGGATGCTGTGGTTGGTGCCCTCCAGTCCTCCAAAACCATATATGCAGCCTCTAAACTGTCTTATTTTGACAGGATGAAAAATGAAGGTCAGTCACATAGCAGCGCTACAAAGCCTGCTGTTGTTGCATCATCTCTCAGCTCTTCCTATTTATATTCTGGTTTTCAAATGGATTATATGTAGAAATATAAAAAGATGTTGGTCTCATTGCACTTTCACAGACATAGTTTATTAAATAGTATTAATAGAAAGCTTAGGGGTTTGGGTTTTTTTTTCTTTGCTTCAGTGCATCAGAACCTCAGTTGGTATGTCTGTCTTCATGTTGGATGCTGTGGTTTTGTTTTGGTTGTTTAGACTGCTTGGGTGTTGTATGCATGCTTCTGCTATCAGAATTCATACAAATGGTGTTTGGGCTCTCCTCGTCAGCTAAGGCTAGAGGGAAAGAAAAGTGAGATGTGTGAATAAATGGTGCAGAATTGTTCTTTCATAAGAATTGTAGTTCTATTTCAGGCATAAGTGTGCACTTCATGACCTTTTGAAAATCTATTTTAGTGCCTATGATGGTCCCCAAAACAACTTCAGAGACATTAAAGCACAAGATCAACCCCTCAGCTGGTGAGACATTTCCACAGGCAATAGATGTCTTGCTTTATACGCCAGGTAAGGTGATGCATTGCTTGCTTTATGTTAGCCCAGCTTTAATTAGCCTATAAAGGATGTTATCTCATAACACCTGGTATTATGACTGCTTGATTTTGTTCACATTCTGACATGTTTTGGTTGTGTGTTGAATACTGAAACAGAAAATCATTAAAAAAGACCAGTAATATTGCATATTAAGAAACTACAAGGCTTAACTTTCACAGTCTTAATTTGTCTTCCTATGTGTTTATGCCTTATAGTAGACTTCAATTATGTGTTAACGTGCCGATTTCCCATTAAGACTTCTGCCTCACTTATTGAGCAGAGTGGATGAGTGATGCTCTGCCATTGATCAATATTCATTGTTATTTTTTTTTATTTTTCAGTAGAGTCATATGGGGGTGTTTGGTTGAACCACAGTGCAGGGAATAGTGCGCCACCTCTTGAAATCCCAGCCAGACCTATATGCCCATGACTCTTATTGTGTAGCATGTGATCTAATATTCTGTGCATCACATGTAATTTTAAGTCCATCCCTGAAGAAAGCATTATCAATTTCCTTGTGAGCTTTTCTGTGATACTTGGCACGTTTATATCTGACTAATTCAAAAAGCACTGGAGGGGAAAATAAAAAAGACAAGGACTTGTGTGCAACAGGCATGAATTTAGGTAGCAGATATGTTAGTTCTGGAAGTTCAAAACTCTTAACTTCATAACCTTATTAGTCTTCTGATGTAATTTCATATGTAATTCTTAGTATTTCGGCACTTTGAGACAAAGGGGGAAAGTTAGTAGAATTCCAAAGTTAAGAAAGTGGAGCAACTCTGTGGGTGGGTAGTAGTGGGTCCAGTGGTGCTTTTCTTTCTTTGTAGTATGAGGCTTTCTAAGTGGAGCTGTAATGGAGCAGATAGAATGAGCGGTTTATTAGTTGTGTTTCACAGGGCTTAAAAGCCTTCCTGCAATCCCAGTTAGCTAAGTACTTAGTCATCAATGAAAAAGTTTATCTCTGCTCTGAATAACTTTAAAGTGTAAGATGAAATCATCAGGTGAGGTCAACAAATAGATGAGAAAGAGCACAAATTCATTGTGAAAACTGTGTCATTCATTAACTGGTGATGTGAGTTCCAGAACACGGATGTGTTTCGTTACAAAGCTACTCTCCCTAATAATGGTTTTCCCACCAATCTCCAGCAGTGGTTTATTTTCTTTCACCTCTCTTGTCTTCTGCTTCATCTCTAGGGCATCTTGACCCTTCAGAAAGACCTGACAATGCTCATCCAAAACTATGGTGTGCTTTAAATGAGGGGAGAGTGGTGGTCTTTGATGCATCTACCTGGTCTATTCAACAACACTGTTTCAAAATGGGCCGCTCTAAACTGGTAAGACTAACACACCTATCACAATTACTGCTTTAGCTTGGTGGGTTTTTTACTATATCCTGTATGACCCCAGACCACTGAATCTGTTCAAGGAACACTGTACTGTCATTCCTTAAAAGTTATAGAAAGGCACTTGAGTTGTTTGGGCTTCAGTTAATTTGGAGAAATGGAGATTTTTGAGAAAAACAGGAAGGAGAGAAAATGGATTCATAACAAAACAGGTTGACTGGTGGGAAATGATGGATTGGATATCGGGAGGGCCTGCTGGCCTAATGGCATGGCTTGGAGCAGGAAGATGAGTTTGAAACAGTGGAGGAGAAAGAATAATGGAGAGAGTCAGTGTAAAGAGAAGATGACATGAGCCCTAAGACTGGATGAAAAGTCACCTGTGCCAAAGAACTGGAAATTGGGGAAAGGTGTAAGGAAACCAGGTAGATGATACTGAAGGAGATACAGTGCTCTAAAGAAGATGGCTCAACCAGCAGGTTAGAGAGAGTTGCTTGTGAAAGACCACTTGAAAGGAATAACTCTGTTGATGAAAGGGGAAGCTGAACCAGAGCTGCAGACTGAGTGAAAAACATGCAGTAGAGACAACATGCAGGAAAAGGGATTGGAGAGGTCACTTGTGTGAAATCTGAGAAACATCACTGTGGCTGTGTGTGGGAGAGAGACAAAAAGGGAGAGGTAAAGCTGATAGTCAAGGGCTGGGTGGAGGGAAGATGGAAATCCAGGAGAAGTCAGATACCGACCGATCAATGGTCAGAGGGCTGGAGCACCTCTCCTAT
>NW_010519976.1:0-13298 GCF_000687285.1 Phaethon lepturus
GGCCCAAAGAGTTGTGGTGAATGGAGTTCAAGTCAGTTGGCAGCCGGTCACAAGTTGTGGTAAGGGAAGTGACTGTCCCCCTGTACTCGGCACTGGTGAGGCCACACCTCGAATCCTGTGTTCAGTGTTGGGCCCCTCACTACAAGAAGGACGTTGAGGTGCTGGAGCGTGTCCAGAGAAGGGCAACGGAGCTGGGGAGGGGTCTGGAGCACAAGTCTGATGAGGAGCGGCTGAGGGAACTGGGGGTGTTCAGTCTGGAGAAGAGGAGGCTGAGGGGAGCCCTCACCGCTCTCTACAACTACCTGCAAGGGGGTTGTGGTGAGGTGGGGGTTGGTCTCTTCTCCCAAGTAACCAGCGGCAGGATGACAGGAAATGGCCTCAAGTTGCACCAGAGGAAGTTTAGACTGGATATTGGGAAAATTTTTTTTACTGAGAGAGTGGTCAAGCATTGGCACAGGCTGCCCAGGGAGGTGGTGGAGTCACCATCACTGGAGGTGTTCAAAAAACATGTGGATGTGGCACTTCGGGACATGGTTTAGTGGGCATGGTGGTGTTGGGTTGATGGTTGGACTTGAGGATCTTAACGGACTTTTCCAACCTTAATGATTCTGTGTTTCTTTTTATTGCTTTCAGATGCAGTTTTGTGATGATAATTTAAAAACTTAAATACCAAAATGTTGTTTTTTACTTGGTTTTGTTGATGGGTTCTTATAGGTAAATATGCTATGCGAGATCTGGTTAATCGACTTCCAGGAGGCAATGGTCCAAGCATATTGTCTGATGAGACTGTGGCAGCAATCTGCTGTGCTTTGCATGAGGTCACTAGTAAAAACATGGAAAATGCCAAAGCCCTCGCTGATACTGGAGGAATAGAAAAGCTGGTGAACATAACAAAAGGAAGAGGTGACAGGCAAGTAGGCAATGAAATTCATACCTAAACCATTTCTCTATTCCATTTAAAATGCTTAAGAATGCATGAAATGTTTTTTTGAGTGAAAAAAGGGTCTGCTTTTGCAGTCCTGACCTGAGTAGCTAACAAAGTCTGAACCTCCGAGGGAAAGAAGAGGCAGTTGGTACCACCATTCTCTGTCTAAAGCTTTCGAGGGTTTTTACAGTTGCAGTAATCACATTAGTGGGGCCTATTCAGAGTAAATGGTATTTAAAAAAAATTGTTCCCTCTAAACACGTACAAAATTAATAGAGTATTTAGAGCTTTTCAAAGTCAGAATACGTTAGCACCTTGTCAGGATGTACCACAATAGCTATTAATACCTAGCACAGCCATTTGGTAGGTTGTAAGGAAAACTTGGCCTATGGAGCTGCTTGCCTAGCCAAGTGGGATCTTCTCAAATAGGGTGGCAAAGGAAGTGTTGATGGAGATCTGGCTCTCTGCAGACTCACTCGGGTATGGCTGTGCCAACCCCTACGCTAGGCGTTTTATTAGCGAGTCCAGTGCTGGGCTTGGTCGGACACTGTGCTTACGTAGTAGTGCTAAAACCTCACAGAACTGGGCAGCCCAGCGTCGAGGACCGGGAACATGTAGTGGCTCCAGAGTCATGCAGGGTCAGCACTAAGCCAGCCTCACGGACCACATCTGGCTTCAGTCAGCATGGCTGCTCTGTACTCCTTCGCAATGTGACTGATGGAAACCGCATTAGCAGGGCTCTCGTTATAAACCAGGATATCGCAGATCTCCTTTCTATGGGTAGCAGAAAGCTGATTGTACAGTCAGCCCTGTGTACTGTTCCCAGTGTTTGGTCAGATGGTAAAAGAGAAAAAAGGATCTCTTCTCAGAGAAGCTGGTCCGTGTGAATTCAACATACCAGATTGTTAACAAAGCCTTTGTCTCAAAAGGAACTGTGTGCTATATTTGGAGTATCCACAGTTTGTAATACTTTTTATGTTCAGGCGACACAGGCTCATTTCAACTGCAGGTGGGAATGCCGTGATCCTTTATACAACTTCATTGGTCTGTGGAGACAACGTGTAAAGTTGCATCTGCACTTATATTTATGAGGCCACAGGGCACGCTAATCAAATTTATAATCTATGAACATGTTAGGGGTGTCTACTCATTGATTAACACTATCAACTGCAATTTTTTTTTAGCCTTTTCTTTCAAAACTGTATTTGGGCGAGTCCCCACAGTGACAGAAAAAGGCTTCTGTTTAACACAGATGTCATGCTGTGGCATTTAATGTCAAATCACTGCTTCAGTGCCACTACCAGCTTACTACCACTTCTCTTTTAAAAGATGGCATGATTTTATTTTTAGTAATAGCTAGAGCAGTTTTCCTAGCCTTGCTCTTGAGAGTGGAACAGTATTTTCCCAACCAATAACAGTTTTCAGTATTGCAACACAGAACTGAGAACAAAGTCTCACTGTGAGGATGTCTGGAGACTCTTAATTGTTCTCTTTTAATTGTTCATTCTTTTTCTACAGTTAGGAATTTTGTACAAAGATTTACGGTATGTAGTCTCAGTTTTTATGAAATAAATAGAATGTTTCTTTTCGTGATTTTTAATTCTTGCAGACAATGACAGTAGCTATTTCAACCCTTCTACCTGTATCAGTGGGTGACCTGAAGAGAAAACGTCTAGGCTGGAGAGGGAAATGATTGTCATGCTTAATCAGGTTCTGCACCAGCCTTTTCATTGAGGCTGCTGACACCACGCTGTTCATGCTGTGGTAATGCAGGCCTGCATTACTGAGACCTGGAGAGATGACCCGACTTGCTTCACAGCATCAAGGTTTAGGCTATTATGTGGCTCAGGAACGCTGTTCTTTTTAAGTGGAATTAAGTGGCTTTATAATAATGTAATATTCTTTACTTCCTTAGATCGTCACTGAAAGTTGTCAAGGCAGCCGCCCAGGTGCTGAATACACTATGGCAATACAGAGATCTCCGCAGCATTTATAAAAAGGTAAATTACAAAATTAGCCTACACTGGAAAAGAGTTCTACAAAAACTCTTAATTTAATGAACAGCAATTTATTCTGATGTTTTTTTTTTTTCTTCTTGCCACTCCACAGGATGGGTGGAATCAAAGTCATTTTATTACACCAGTATCAACACTAGAACGAGAGAGATTCAAATCACATCCTTCTTTATCAACAACAAATCAGCAGATGTCACCTGTCATACAGTCAGGTCAGTCAAGGAATGTGAAGAGATTTACTGAAGGGGTATCTCATATCCCATTTTTTATACTCAAATAGGCTCTCAGTTTACTACTGATTCTATCTAAAACACGGAGGTCATGCTGTCTCTCCTCTGTATTTAAAAAGAAGTACTTGACCTACTCAGACCATTACCTTAGCTACTACTGTTGGCAGGCTTCAGGTTCCACAGGATTTGTAGATGTGTCTACATGAGCAGTTTAGTTTGGATAAAGAGGACTTTGAATCTCCCCACTTACTCCTTAATGCAAGTCAAACTGCAGTCCAGAATGTGTGAACTGCATTCCTTTTGGATGAAACCAAATCAGATGGTGTGCTTCCAGAGCACTAATGTACTCCAGCAGCTAATGGGCATTCGATTCATGGGGACCAGCTCAGCCCTGGTGCTAAGGAAAACCTCAGAGTGCACATCTGGGCTTTGTTACCAACTGTTTCCCTCTACAAAGCCATTCCTCTGCTGTATGACCCAGCGTTGTAGCTGTAGCCTCACAGAACGTGCATACTTAATAGGCCAGAAAGCAACAGACCAATACTGAGGAACCTATTTTCATTCCCAATTGTGTCATGGCCATTAGGATGAGCAAGACAAATACAAAAATCTTACTTCTCCAACAACTCCTTATTCTTGCCTTTGTTCCTTTAACACCTTTGGTGCTGGGACTTAGATCTTCATGAGGGAGCTGATACAAAACCTACTTGAAGCCTTGTATATTGTCTTCATTTGGCATTTTATTTTATCCAATTTTCTATTTTTATGTGAATAGATCTCTGTTAATGCTAAGAAATATCTATCTACCATGACCACTAAAATAAGCGGCTGGTTCCTACAATGCTCTTGTTTAATTACTTCTTTACGTAGAAGTAACAACCCTCACACATACTGGAAAAACAAGGACTCAACCAGGGATTTATTTTCCTATGAGAAGTATAGTGTCTTAAGACTGGAAAGAAAAATGTATCTTTCAGGCCCGGAGTTCCTCGCACCACCAGAGTACAAGATAGAGGACTGATTCCTTTGTCTAGTGCCATAAAACAGCAGACTGCAGTTACCAATTGTAGAGGATTTTGTCATTCCCATCTTTGTGTTCCACGTTCAGTTTCCTCCCAGCCCTCTGGGATTCCAAAAGAACGTCCTGACCAAGTTATCTTTGTCACTCTCAAACCTCATGATACTGAAGGCAGTTTTTACTGTTACACCTAGTTGCTAAGTTGCAAATACTGGCATCCAACCACCACCTTGACTTCACAGACTGTTTCAGCTACGTTTCTACAGCCAGAGCCAAAAATATCTTCTCAAAATAAGCAATGACAACAAAGCAAATATGACTTAGGCTCAGGGAACTGGCCAGATTCTACCAAAGTGTAAAACAATATTCCAGTACCTACTGTCAAATTCTTATCTCGGCGCTTTCTCTACCAAGATACACCAGCAGAACAACTGTGTTACTCCAGTTCTTTGAACTACAAGTAGGAAGTAAGATGGGCTACTCTAACATAATATTCAGAGGCTGTTTTACTTCAAAGAACACTTAGTAAAAAAAATCTAATAGGAAGTGTCTGCTCCTCTGTTCCAGAGCGTGAAGAAGCTTGAACTAGTAAGGTGGTAGCTTGGTGCAGAGAACATGGCTGCAGAGGGTAGTGTGGTAGCAGCCTTGCAGATTACAGCAGGCACAGCAGATGCATGGTAGAACAGTTACCCTTGGCCTATAACATTTGTTCTTGTTTCAGTCATTCAGTTATTAACACACGCATGATGCTGGCCTGTGCCGGAATTTTAGTAACGCACCCAAATTTAGCTTTTTTAGCCATGAATATGCCAGGATAATATCAGTATTTAAACCATCCATAATAACACAAACTTATGAGATATGATGTAATGGACACAACTAATGGAAGAAGATATAATTGATTAATATTTTGAAGCAAAATGTTTAGAAATTATTTTTAAGCATTTTTCTCCTGTGTTACTGGAGTCTTTCTAAGGCAGCAAAGCCTGAGTGGTCTGTAAAACAAAGATTTAGCAGAACAAACTCTTTACAACTACAGTAGAGATTGAGCTGCTCACTGTGAGAATCTAAAGGAAGTAATCCATGGTTATGATCTCACAACAGTCACCAGCCAACTGGAGCACAAAATGTCCGAGACTCACTTCTACACGCTAATCAAAGAGCAGTAACACAAGTGTGTATGTGGATCACTTCAGCCAGGCAGACCGTAAATTTTTCTGTCCTGTCCCAAGTGACAGGATGGGCTTAAGGATTCTGTTTGACTAACTTACATAAAATCATAAGTCTAGCAGGAGTCTCATCTTCTAAATGCAAACAAATCATGCCATACGCAAACCGAAATGGGTAAGGTCTCTTATTTCAGTTGTAAGCACTATAGAGCAGTGACTCACTATTAAAGCATAAAATTACAGTCTCCTGGTACATTGCTGATAGCTTTTGTCATTGGGATTCTTCACCCAGGACAAACTATGTACTAGCTTTGTCCATTTGTTACTCTTTGAGGAAGGAAGGGATGAGGAGAGGATAAAGAGGTTAGGTATGGGAAAGGCTTTTGTTGCATATACTGATAATCCTTCTTTTTTCATCAGTTGGCAGCACGTCCTCATCACCGGCTTTATTAGGAATTAGAGAACCCCGCTCTGACTATGATAGAACGCAATCTTCTATGCAGTATTATAATAACCAAGGCGATGTCATTACACATAAAGACATATATACTGGTAAGATACCAGTTAGGTGAACTTTTAACTGGAATACCTAAATATTCCTTACATGAGGAGCTTATACAATCCGAATGTGGACAGTTGCATTAGAAGGCTTGTTACTGCTTGATCTTGTTTTCCGGTTGTATTCATTATATTCATTGCTTGTGGAACAGAGCAGGTTTTTCATCTGTCTCTGCCGTTTTCTTTAGAATTGCACGCATTACCCAAGTGAGACAAGATCTGTTTCTATATTGGGAGATGAGAGGTGTTTGGAATTTTTAGTTTTATTTAAAATCCTATTACAGAGAATAGTTTTATTATGCACGTTATATACATTATTATACCATGTTATAAATAATAACATGTGGTTGTATATTATAATAATGTATTATAATGTTATTAAATTATACCAAAATGTCATCTTTTCCCTGATCTCCCTTTTCTTTCCTACTTTCTGACAAAAGTCACAAAATAATAGAGGTGACAGTGAATAAAGAGAAGGAAATTATTAGTCTGTAAAACAAAAAACAGCAACACAAAAAGGCCTTCTCGATTTCAGTGTAACTACTGCTGAGGGACAAAATTTGCCTATATTGTGTTGGTATATCGTATTATTAGTAGATACTAAAAATCTGCATTGTTTGGGTGCCACATAATTTCTTCTGGTTAAAATAGAAGCAAATAGACTTGTAGACAAAAGAATAAAGACTGAAGTTTATTCCATAAACTGTTTTCTCACAGGTTCCAGCAAACCTTCACCAATTTACATCAGTTCCTATTCCTCACCAGCAAGAGAACAAAACAGACGACTACAGGTGACTCCAGAATTTTATTTTGAAATGACACCAATAACAAGACTGAGCATATAGTGTTTAGAGGAACTTCAGAGGTTTTGGAGTACACCTCACAGTGTTAGCGTTTTTATAGAGTCTCTCTACAGCACAGTTAATTCCTTATTGGGCATGAGTGTATTTAGAAGTACATAAGCACTTGTCAGTTTATTACCTTTGTGTTTTCTATTTATAGTCACATTTTAGTGTGCTGTTCTTATGGTGGGATCAGAGATGACTTTTCTGACTTGACTTTTTTTTTTTCTTGGTAGGTATGGTCAGGTTCTGTACTTTTTACTTACGCTCTAAAAGTATTCCTTTTGGAGAGTTACTGGCTTCCCAGTGAATGCAGGAGGAGACATGCAGGCAGGCTTAGAGGTTTTTCCTCCATTGAATTTCATTTAAAACTTAGACTCATTTCATGGAGGTTTGAAACCGATGTTACTATCATCATCAGTAGAGCTGCACTTAACTTTTTAGGGAAAGATTCTGTGTAATGTGTGTAAGTTTGAGAAACGAGGCTAATTATACTTTGAAAGCTTATTTTTCTATCACTTTGTCAACAGCATCAGCAATTGTACTACAGTCAAGAAGATACCAACAGAAAAAACTATGATGCATACAGATTATACTTGCAGTCCCCACATAGCTATGAAGACCCATATTTTGATGATCGAGTTCACTTTCCTGCTACTTCAGATTACACAACACAATATGGACTGAAATCAACCACAAATTATGTAGACTTTTATTCCACCAGACGATCTTCTTATAGAGCGGAACAGTACCCGGGTTCACCTGACTCCTGGGTGTAGCATCAAAGAGAAGAAACAACAGTGTATTTCTCATCTTGCTTGAGAAGAAATGGAATGGCCTAATTTGTTTTGGTTATGAAATGTGAAAGTGAAATAAGAGGAGGAACAAGGAAGTTTTTTTTTTTATTTGTTTTTTTTAATTGTCAGGAAGAAAAACTGGAAGGAATGGGTTTTTGCTCTGTTTAGGTGTTAGGTATAATTACTTGTAGCTCCTGTAGTCTGGTGAGGGTGTGGGCGATGTGATGAAAGGTTTGAGAATTGAGTAAAATGAATTTGGAAAGTGTGTAGGTCAGAGCAAATTAAAGCAGATTTTTTTTTATGTGAATAATAGTCTTGTTCTGATAGTTTGTACAGAGAAAATAAAATGGATGCCCTTGTTTTACTGCTATTACTAAATGTCAAGATTGTACGCTATCACGTCTTGTAAATTTCTTTCGTTGGTGTAAATATGGAAATGCCACCTCGGTTTAAAGTGCCATCCATTTGTAATGCAGTGTGTCATTTTAAAAGGAATCTGAAACCATGCACAAAAACAAATCCCAGAAACTGTTATAAATTTTAAAAGGAAAAAAACCCAATCCTTTCAAAATGAATAGTGTAATTTTGAAGCACAAAGTACAGTCCAGTATATCTAGACCTCTCCCATTTCCTGCCTATTTCATAAGAAACTTCACTGCCATTTTCTATGCACATGGAATAACAATAAATATGGAAGTCTCATCCATGGAAAGCTGTTCCCTGTTCATTTTTTAAAAATTTTTTTTAATTTTCTGTGTGTGATACTTGGAGACAAATACCATGAATATGGAGTCTAATTGCATGTTTTTAAGCAGGTTAAGTATATCAAAACATTTGGGCCATTTTGCCAGCTTTCTTCAGTGCATATATTCTGAATTTTTCAGGCCAGCAGACCAAAGTGTGAAATTATACACTTTCCTCCTGTTATTCCTTAGACTGGTGTTTTTACTTTTGATATGGGCAGTCCAGGATATTTCAGAACGCTATCCTGTTTTCTTCTCATCACTTCTCTACTCTTCCCCTTGCTCTCTCCAGGAAAATTAAGATGATGCTGCTTTCCTAGAAATTATAGTCCCCATTTTGACTACATTCTGCTTGGATTTATTTACAATAAAAATCTTTGAGTATTTTAAGTAACTCAACCTTACATTCTTTCCTCATGCCATAGAGTCTGTTAACTTTATACTGCCTGGAATCATAATTGTTGTTCCCTGTCATTGCACTTTGGTTTCCAGTGTTTCCAAATATCCTCATTGCATCAGTGAAATAAGAAAAGGTAAGCAGAACTGCTCCAAGTCTAGATTATCAGGCACATTCACTTTTCCTTAATTGGCTGGGCCACTTCAGCCCCCTGACTGCAAGAGGGAAAAGAACTTGATGGGTAAAGAGCAGAGCAAAAGTAGTGAGTTGGGTCTTAACTCCGATACGCAGCCACGCAGTTCCCCACTGCTGCAGTGCCACGTGCGCGTTGCTGAGGGCCAGGACTGTGCAGATGGTGCCTTTTTCCTAGATGACTTTTTTTTTCTTTTGAGATAGAAAATAGTTTCCATTGACTTCACTCTGAGGTTGTTTCTTGTAACAATTTCACCACTGCTCTTTCATCATTGTTCTAGCTACCTTCAGTCACGTGTGAACTTTGGTGTGCAGACCACCGCAGGGCAGTGCTGACTCAGCAGGCTATCGACATACCAGAAGGCAGTAAGCTGTCTGAGCCAAATACACTTACTTGGCATTTCATTGTCCCCAGGAGATTTAAATTGGCTTCAGATAACAAAAGAATAGACTGAAAGGGTCATAGTCTGTTATTAGTTGCTTCTTCAAATCTGCTAACAATCCTCCAAAAATGAGGGAGGTAGTCATTTCAACAGTGCAGCTGTATGATGCAGTGAGTTTTGCTTCTCATCTGAGGCGGTTTCGTCAAGATCAAAAGCAGCAAGATTCGGGACAGCACCCCCAGTTTGGATCTTTTATGCTGTAGTATATATATAGAGAGAGTTCCTTATGTTGGTTTTGTTTTTATGGGTCTTGTTTATTTATGTATTTTTACACATTATGTCTTGGTGCTATACTGATTAAAATTCTCTGTACAGTGTACTTGGTTAATTTCCCTTTATGTGCAGAAGTGGGGAAAAAATAGGGCACGGTTTCATTCACAGATTTAATTTCAGAATAAATATGATTTTCCCACTTTAAAAATGTTCATGTTTCAAGTCAGTGGAAGAACTTGTCTGGTCTGAAATGTCTTCCAGATGATGTAGAAACTGTCTCCTATTTACACAAGAGTAATAAGGGAATGAATCAGGATTTACAAGCTGTGGGTTCGCCCCACTGATTCATATCTGAGCTCATAGCTGAGGTGCCACACTAGCCTAATTTTCACTAAAGCTGGGATATCCCTTTTCTTGTTTGTGCAGTGCAAATGCTTTTTATTATTAACACTCTTCTCCACTCCTCTAAGCATCATCCTTCTCCTCCATACTCTTCCTGATCTTCCATACTCTTGCTGATTTGCCCTTTGCTGCTTATGGAAATTTTGACCAAAGACAAACTGTAACCAAAGCGCAACCCTTCCAAAGAAAGAGACGTGCCAAACTCTGCTGGGTTCTGACACTTACGTGTGCCCTCAACTGCAGGGGAGTTATGATGACTTCTGTAAGGTTGACCTTTCCTTTGTACAACCATCAGCCACTTGAGCAATTCACTCACTCCACCCATGTGCAATTCTCTACAACCAGTCATACCATGCTTCCTCTTGTCCAAGAAGAGCTTCAATAATCTCAAAACCTATGCCATTTTCAAACTCATCTGCTGGTGACACAAATGCCACATTTTACTCATACGAACTATGCCAAATGAGATAGCCACAGCAACACAACTGTAAGCTTTGGCTCGCTAAACCTGCTCACCTATGGCAAAGTTTATTCTGCTGTTGTCATGTGCATGGCAATAGATTGTCGTATCAAGAAACCACTCTCAGAGCTGAATTTCTGGAAATCTCTTCACTAACGGCTGTACACCCCTCCTGCACTACTGGTTTGAACGGGAAGCCTGTTCGGGGAAGCATCGGTACGACTGTCATCACATTATTGAATGCCAGTAGAGGAGACTGCCGAAGGACAACTCACAGGGGATACGCTGCCTCCTGCCTTGCCAAGCGGTGTATACGCATGGCACCTGGACTGCAGAGGGAGAGCTGAAAAGGCTGACTGCCATCAGTTTAGACCTAGAGCAAAAGGTCTGATGACTTTTAGACCAACTTTTTCAGAGGAATCAGTTGCAGAGGCCTCAGGCCCTGCTGTGAGTACGGAGCAACATTCACTACCTATCAATCACAGCCATCTTCTACAAAACAGGTAATGGCATTTTCCAAAGCTAAAACGTGTCTTCAACACAATGTGAATGCAACATAAATACTGCATTTGTGGATCCTGTAACACCTGAACGTAAAACTATTCCTTTTTTTTCTGGCACATTCTCATGAGAAGATGCGTCTGCTTTCTATTGGGTGGTCACTGGGTGAGTAGTCTTGAATAACACAGCCTGAACTTGCAGGACATTCTGATCTGAAGGATGCTGCTGGCTGTATTCTCTGAGCACCCCACCATTAGCTTAGGATTTGAATACTGTCAGAGCCTGGATGCAAAACTCAAGTCCTTAGAAGATTAGCATTTCTAATCATCAAGACAGATTTGAAATAAATGGTCAGTCACTGAGTCTGGCAAATGTCAAGACGGGAAAAGAGATAGCAATCCAATTTTTTTTTCCCAGCCATTTTCCCAAGCTCTTAATGTTTAAAAACATGATACAAGACTGGCATACGTAAAGCACTGTTTGCAGTATGTAATCACCTCTTGTTAAGGGGAAGACTTTGACATTTTACCTCAGAGAAGCCTAAATAGGGCGCAGGGTAATGTTCAGAGCGTTCTGCCCGGTGATATGGAGAGATACATCTCTCCAAATACATCACATAGGGAGAAGCGGTCACAGTCTGCACAGGCAGGCAGAAATCGGCAGCAGGATTCTTCATTTGCTCACAGATAGCATCAAGGTGGTATTTTGTGAGTTCCTTTACCCAAAGATACCACTACTTTATTAGAGATTCTAAATATTTTACATTTAGATGCATACAACTTACAAGGCATTCATTGGTTTAAAATGCATGTCTTTTCAAAAAATACTGAGTTTTATTTTTGCTTTTATTAGGTTTTTCAGGCTACCAACAAAAAATTAATATTTACTTTACAGCATTTCAGTTAACAGTAGAGTCGATAATTACATCATAATTAGACATGCTAGTGTAATCATCCTAGATGTGCTATTTTCATAAAACCTAATCAGGTATGATTAAAACGTGTTAACTGGAACATTCTAGAAGACTTTGAGATTAACCCCAGAAAAACAGTTCTGATTGATTGGGTTTTGTGAACGTGATGGAGGACAATCAAATCCATCATCAGCTATATAGCTTTCCACACCAGACATCTATTCTGAAACCACACTGCTAAAACCAACCAAACAAATAAAACAGAAGTAACACACAGACTCAGAGCACGTACCATCTACAGAACTACTGCAGTGAGTTTGCTTCACTAAGCCCCTCCTCAAGTCTGTGTGGGGCTCTGTGTGTGTCTCCACAAACCTGGTACAAGTTTCAGTAGAATATCTGGAATAGATTACTTCCTAGAGTAAAGGTTAACTGTCAGAAGCCTCTGTTCTCAATTTTGAGAGGAAAACATGAAGACTTCTCTGCAACTTGTGTACTTTAATTTCAATCTGCCAATTAAATGAGCACAATTTCATTTACGGCAGCATTTTAAAATGGGCAGTGCCAAAACAAAACAAAGCACCGACCGCTATATCTCGAAGACTTTCAGCTATCTCAGCAGCTAGAGCATATGGTAGGCAAAAAGCAGGAGCACACATTTTTCCAAAGAAAGAAGCCAGATCTTTAAGTCTTTAGAAAATGTAAACCACTTACAGATGAAGAGCTGAAATACAGAAAACCAGTCATACTTTATTTTTCCCTTAACCTTGTATGTTGTCAAGGGGGGTGTTTGAAGGGAAAGGATTCATTACATTTTTCGAAGTTCTGCATAGGCTAAATTAAATAAATTCACTCAAAAAGTAACTTAATGCTTTGTGAGATTTTAGTATAATTTCATTTTACTCCCTCTTCTGGAACAGTTACATCATCTGTATAACTTTCTGGTAAAAAGAGAAAAAGAAAAGCTGGAAAAGTATTTTTTTTCATTCTTCCATGGCTTAGAGCTCACTGAATGCTCACATTTCCCATACAATGACTCACATCTGGACTGAGACCAAATGCAGAGTTCCCTATGGATTTCTAAAAAAATTATGGACATAGGAAATAAGAAATTTGTACTGTATCAGCAAACACAACAAGAATGCATTACTTGTTCTGTAAAAAACATTGACTGATATCAATCAGTCTCATATGTAACAGGGGTGCCTCCTTCTGCTTTAAATTGACTTGCTACTTCTGCACTACACCCTCTGCTTAAATGCAAATTCTGCAATAGAGTTTGTTGTAGTAAATAAGCCTCCTGTGCTGTTGATATCAAGTTCTAATATCAATTGTTTTGCTATTAAAGTGAAGGTTAGGAAAGGTATATTTACGATAATATACCATCCATCCTACAAATACAAATGTGCATCCGCTATACAATAGACTATGTATCCATGTATGCCTCTAGAACAGAGATCAGCAGGCTCCGCTGAAC
>NW_010519976.1:13329-25409 GCF_000687285.1 Phaethon lepturus
GTTTAAATAAATGAAGTAAAGAAATCAAAGCTATGAAAGACTGTCCCATGTGTTACATATTCCAACCTAACACAACCTGTTAAGAATTTGCCTATGTTTCACTTTGTTGGACAAAATTGGGCCTCATTTATACTAGTCATCCTTCAAAAGCAAAAAGGTAAAATGAAAATGAAGTATAAAAATGGAAAATAAGCAAGAGTCAGAAATGTAATGTGCAAGACTGAGGATCTCTGCCTGAGAAACAAAACACTGTTCTAATGAGAGCAAGTCAAAAGACTTACTTTGATGCAGCCTTCATGACTGTTCTGGCATTCTACTTTGCTCCACCGTGTCATCTACACCCACAACTGCCCACCACAGTGGGAAATGTGTGAGGAAGAGTTGACTTGTTTCTTGACAAAGGTCAACACTTGACAAAGGTCAGTGGACAACTGCAAAATGGGGGAATTAATTACTCATATATTCCACACAAGAGAATAATCCCAGTTCATGTGAGAAAGAAAAAGCATACTGGACAACATTCAGTTCAGACTAACCCTTAATTTACATTGATTTAATTTATCTAATGATATTAGTATGTTTCAACTTTCACTCAGGAAAGTAATCATCTGGCCAGAGGAGCTTATAGAATACAAAGGAGATTTAAAACCAACAGATTGATAACACAGTTACACTGGATCGTTGTGTCTTACACTAAAGGAAGGAGCAGGAAAATGGATTGTAGTTATGTGTTGGTAACATGTACTGTATGTCAGTCTGTCTCTTCATATGTGCAACTGGAAGCACTGTAATGACAACACACTTCTCTAAAGCACTTAATATGAATTCAATAACCCCAAAGGCCCATGCGGCAGTTTAGGAACTAAAGCTTTATTCTACTTTGATTATTGTTGATTGTATAGTTTCAACAGCGTGGAACTCAGTGGAGGCTGCAAAATCTAGCCAAGAAGCTGGGTAAATACTCAAGTTGTTAACTGAGTTTCTTGTTAATCCTAGATGTGCTCACACTAGCAAATTTAAAGGCAACTTCTGTATATCCTAGGCAGGACATATATGTCCTCAGACTGCAATATGCATTTATACAAAACTTCATATGGATGTTAGAAAATCATTAAAAAGTAGGATCGTAGACAAAAAGATCAACAGTTTTGTTCCCTATTCCTGGGATATGAAATGAGTCCTGCAGTACTTTCACACAAGGGATCTTGGTTTTTATTTTTTTCACTAGTTGCTGAAGATAAGCTGGGGAAAAGCCAGCATGCCACAGGAAAAGTTTACATGTCATAGCTATTGTGCAGACTATCTGAAATTTCTAGGGTAGACTTCCATCAGTTCACACGAGCTGATCACTAACACAGTGGACATTTTTGGATTCAGAGATACATCAGTGTGTTAATTGTGAAGAACAGTGAAAACCTGCCACTCACCAGCAGCAGTGTTACCCTACGAAATTAAATGGCAGACACTCATAGCTCCATCAACGGAACTATTAGTTGGAGATCTAAGCCTACACACAGAGGAGAGAACTAAACATTTGCTCTTCCACTGTGAAATCTGTCACTGTAAATATTTTAAAATAGGCTCTTTACCCATAGCAAAAGGATTTAGTAATTCAAAGAATGATGATTACCTGTACTGAAATACTTTGCCAATGAGAATACTACGAATCTGCACATTAAATCTTCAGTGACATGTCGGCTCATGCAAGCAAACGATTAAGACAACAGTCTCCCTTGTCTGTGGAACCTAGTGAGTTTAAAAAAAACGACGAAGAGTGAAGTTGAGACAGAAAATTGAGGAATTCATCACATCTGTAGGCAAGCTCTAGAGGGGGATGTGAGGGCAAGAAAAAGTATCAGGACAGGAATACTTTACGGAGGTTTAAAAAGAGAATGCAATGGCTTCTTTAGAGATACCATCACACATAACTGTCCATTCCGTTGTTAAACATGGGCATTCATACGTAATATTAAGGTTTTGGTTCTTTTTATATGTTCAAAGCATTTCTGCTCAAACCGCATGAAAAGTTGATTCAACTCCCACACGTTATTTAAAGATATGGGGGGTGCTACCACAGGGTGAGGGCAGACTAGTTAACGTGGACAGATGAAATGTCAGGTGTGGATCACATCCCTTCTGAACACAGGCCAGGAAAAGTACACTGCAAGGCAGTGTTAACTGGGAAGGTATGCTACTAAATTGCAAAAATAGAAAGTTCGTGCTTCTGTGGTTAGTCTAGGGAATAAAAGTGGTTATAAAAGAATGTAGTGGGTGTGGCAGCGGCTCGTAACAAGCAAGGTCACAACAGCTGTCTAGTGCAACTGCCCGCAGGCCGTTTGTGCAAAGAGCACTATCCTGCCACAGGAAGAAACAAAGTTTAGCTTTTTTTTTTTGTCATGCCAATAGACATTGACAGTGCTGTAAAAACCACAGCAAGCATTCCCTTTGGGACACTACTGCAGCAGCATTTCCACAGACATGCCAAGGGCTGGATCAGCTTGTCAGGGTCAGCTGGTTCACTCACCTTAGCCATGAAGTTGCCCAGTCTGAGTCCTAGAGCAGGCCAATAATCTCAGGCACCATCTCTCCTTACTACTTCAGGGCACCCTAAATATTAGTAAATATCCTTAACCATACCATTTTTATACTAAATATCACCTTGTAGTCTGTTCTACTTTATATGAATTACATGTAAAAGAATAACATCACCAGCAGGATATTCAATGGTGTAATTTCCAGGTAATTCTTAAAGGCATATGTGGGTTCACTTTTCTTGACTAGGAAGAGTGTGAAATGAATTATCTGCCTGTCCATTGGCACAAAAAAATCACACGCTATGAGAAGAGATTGATTTCCATTAGGAATAAATACAAAAGACCTCCAGCTCATTACAAAAGGCTTATAATCAAGTCACTGCATTGTAGCACAGTTCATTTGATTATGTCCTAAAATTATTCAAATAGTCAAGTAAATCCAGAATCTGCCAGTGCATCCCCACAATAGCCAGAGAGATACAGGAAACTAAGATCATCATATCACATTAAATGCTGAATTACTACTGTTGACAATCTCCCCTCTGACCAAAAATCAATCCTTGTATATCAGTGCTTAATAAGGGAACAACATATACATTCTTTCAGTTTGGCTGTAAATTCTCCAGCACTCCTATTGATCCAGATCCTATTTAAAGCTGTCACTCATGCAGACAGGCTACTATGTTGTTTTAGAAGAGGATTTATCTAATTTCAAATATTGCACACAACTATAACACCATACAATGAAACAGGGATAAGGCCATTCATCAATTGTCAAAAGGTTTTGTCTAGTTTGCTGATATTATTAAACATTCAAACATTGGAAACAAAACAAAGAAAATCTTTTACATTTTATAGGTATGTTAACCTCTGCTCATGCCTGACATACCAAGGGCTACAAAGGAAATTCTCTTATAACCCTATTCCTGTCACATGACCGTAACTCTCTGCAACATCCATCCTGTTCAACTGTTTACCTGTTACGAATTTTGACAGTGAAGCTTGTAGAAAAGACTAAGCAAAACCACTCTCAGCTGGTTTTTTGGAACTTTTCCATATAACTCAAGTAAACTTCTAAGTCCATTTGTCTGAACAAGGTTGAAAATTACCCATATTTGAAACCAAACTTGAAACCTAACAACATATCTTTCAAGAGAACCTACTGACTTAAAAAATTGCACAAAAAAGCAAGTCACCCTGAAAATGCTCACTAGGTGTCTCCATATATTTTTTGCAGATGTAGCTGCCATGCAATTTTCTTTGCCTCAGTGATTATCTTCCCTAATCTACATGATTTTGAAATAATGTGTTAGATATGGTGGCAGTTAACAAGTTAAGACCATAAAGCCTGTTTGGTCCAATGGCACAGGTGGTGTTATGCAAGTAGCACTATCCTGCTATAGTAATATAGGGATGAACTGTCTAGCTGTAAATTACAGAGCTATAGAGACAAACTGTCCCCATAGCAATGTAACTGCTATCCTGCTATGGGGACAAACACACTAAGATGATGACTTCTCTCCAAATAGCATGAAACTGTCCTAGTGATGCAGTGGGGTATAAGTTGTGTAGTCTACAAAGCCTGTGTGTTAAGAGGAGCTATGAAGAACTGAGAAAGCTCATTGCAGCTTGCCAGCTCTTGGTCCAACAAATGCTAAATTCCTCTGCTTCATGACCACCATCTAGTGGCAGTTTATCTATGTAGTTACATTTGTGAGAATAGGAAATGCTTTTGTTTCCCTGTCTACACAGTACAGACAAATCACTTCCTGCACTTTCCAAGTAGCATGTAGACAAGATCACAAGGAGGATGTGCTTCCCCAAAGATTTCTATTTCCACAGTCTGCAACATATGATTTATGTAGCGTAATACCTATTACTGCCCCATCCATGCCGATCCCATTCTGTAGTCTGACAGGAGAAAGAGAGGAATCCTTGTGTCTCTGTTTATTCCTCATTTTCTTCTTAGTGATTTGCACCTCAGAAGAATAACCCACTCTGTCTGCACAACATTGCCTTTGAAAAAGCTAATCAGGTAGCAACTAGAGAGACCTGCAGTTTACTCATCCTCAACCTTGACCCATTCACTCAAACAAGGGAAGAGTGTCATCTAGCTTGAAAGATGGATCTCCCTGTAACTGTCATAACAACATAAACAGAAGAAAAATGGGTATACTAAAACTAATTCCGATTATTCAATCTTAGCACCTTTGTATAATTGTTCTGACATTCTGCAAAGACTATAAATTACAACATTTTCCTCTTGTTAAACTTTAATTTTCATTCCCCTATGTAAATACAGTAATTACATTTTAGCTCCATACTACTACTATGTTATCCCAGCCCTGCTATAATGATAACTGGCCAAACAAGAACGAGGGCAATTCACAGTTCTCTCCCTCCATTTTCCAGCTTATCAATATGCTTCCAAGGAAGGACTTAGAATAATCACTACTGTTTCAGAAAGCTGCTATTCCAATGGCAATTACTGGAGAATTTGACTCAGTTTCTACCCACCATGAAAAAGGTAAATTTCTTGTTTACAACACTGGGCCCAGTACGAAGTTCTGTATGGTAAAGAATTACCATTCAATTACTGAATAGCACGTGCCCTCTAGTGGCTAGTCACTCCAGTACAAAAAGTTGCTTTTGTATACTTGAAATAGATACGATGACAAGTAATTTGCAGTTGGCTAGCTCCAAGGAGTTCAATATCACACGATCTGTAAAAACTGCAAGATACTAAAAAATATTTTGCTTTCCTTTGCTTCCCACCATTAAGCTGTTCTCTGACAGTGAAGGTCCAAAGCCCTGATCAACAGCAACAAAAAACAGTGAATTCTCATGTTTAACCTTTGAGGAAACAAGCGTTGCTGTTATGACATGACAGAAGGAGTGAAATCTGTGTAAGGGCTTCCATACGGCTCAGTGTGTTGCAATTTAATTCTTTAGAATTGATTCACTTATTCCACTATCCAGTAAATATTTTTTTTAACAAGGACACTTAGGTGAATAAAACACGTGATGACAAAGGTATATCTTTCTAGTCATTCTAAAAAAAATGTTTGAGTCTATAACCAAAAATTAGCCAGTAAGGTATCTCTTCTCCTTAATGATATTACCCTTTACCTTCCAGTACTATCATACAGTGCCTGGACACTTCTTTTTCGCTTCTGGTCTGTAAAACAACTGGCCAGATCAGAACCAGGACTTGAACTTCTCAGGTTTCCTAGAAGAAACAGGTAAGCTTTACAGATGTGAAGCCAGACTTCCTACAGATTTTGTCAGATGCATAACATATGCACTAGTGAACTATTATATGAATATAAAAATCACGGAACACACGGCTGCCTTCAGTAATTTGTCATCTCCATGCTTTAGATACTTAACAACAATGTTCTTTGCAACATTATTAACTTTATGCTGGACTACTATAAACAGACAATAAAAACCCAGGATAGAGCAAAAAAAATGAACGCATGTATTAATAAGTCATATACCTGCACCAGAGTATTTGTTGTCTCCATCCTGTTGTCTCCTCCATGTCCAGAGAAGGCCACAAAACTCATCAGAGGGATGGAACAGCTCTGCTGGGAGGACAGGCTGGGGGGGTTCAGCCAGGAGCAGAGAAGGCTCTGGGGAGACCTTACTGCAGCTGCCAGGACATAAAAGGGGCCTATAGGAAAGATGGGGACAGACTTTTTAGCAGGGCCTGTACTGATAGGACAGGGGGTAATGGTTTTAAACTAAAAGAAGGTAGATTTAGATTAGACATAAGGAAGAAATTTTTGACAACGAGGGTGGTGAACCCCTGGCCCAGGTTGCCCAGAGAGGTGGTTGATGCCCCATCCCTGGAAACATCCCAGGTCAGGCTGGACGGGGCTCTGAGCAACCTGATCGAGTTGAATATGTCCCTGCTCACTGCAGGGGGGTTGGACTAGGTGGCCTTGACAGGCTCCTTCCAACCCCAAAATTCTATCATTCTATGATTCCATGATCCTGCTCCTGCAGGATCTGAAAATAAGCTATATTGACTCAATTGAAAAATGTATTGCTTATCTGTAACTGAGCTTAAGAAAACAGCAATAGTATTTCACCATTCAATTACCAGATGTGCAAACAGTATCAGTTTCTATCAGTAGCCACAAATTAGTAATTCTGACATTTGAAAATGAGTAATACCAGAGATAAGGTAGATCAGGGAAAATACTGCAGAGTCATGAGCAACAGATTTAACAACAGAGAGATATGAATTAAAACATGATACATGAGGAAGATACTCCATATGCCTGTGTGCTGAAGTGCTTGTTTTAGATATGGACTATGCCTGGTGTATAATTATTCTAATAGCTATTAGCTAGATTAGATCAAGTATTCAGTCTGCTTGAAAACATGTTGATTCTTGATTCTGCCAAGTGACTTTTCAAACTTTGCAATCAGGTAATAACTTGCCTGTAGAATGTTGATTCTAAAGGAGGAATTGTCATGAAAGGTGAAAGAATTCCAGAGCACTGAGCACAGCACTAAGGGAAGATATCAGTGCGTATACATCAGAAGAGCAGCAGTGATGGAACCAGAACTGACTTTGGCATGCAGCAATCCACCACCACACACCGTCTCTCCTGCCCTGAGAGACTTATGACAGATGGAGCCCAAAGTCATGGACTAAATTAACTCAACGGACGTTTTAGAGGGATGGCCCATAAACTAAGGAAATTTGATTTTGAGGGTTCAAGAACAGGTGCCAACCGCTACCACAACAGTGCACTGACGGCAACATTGCACCAACCAAGATTCACCGATTCCCATCCATAAACTGATTTGTCAACTGGAGAGCCAAGGAGTGATCAGCAAGACTTGCTCACCCTTTAACAGTCCCATACAGCCAGTGCAAAGGTCTAAAGGTGAATGGAGACTGACAGAAGGCTACTGTGGCCTGAATGAAGTCACGCTGCCACTGAGTGCTGCCGTGCTGGACACACTAGAACTTCAATACGAACTGGAGTCAAAGGCAGCCAACTATGCAACAACTGGTATTGCTAATGCGTTTTTCTCAATCCCTTCGGTGGCAGAGTGCAGGCCACAGTTTGCTTTCACTTGGAGGGGCATCTAGTACACCTGGAACCAACTGCGTTGGAAACACAGCCCTATCATTTGTCATGGACTGATCCAGACTGCAGTGGAACAGGGTGAAGCTCCAGAACACATGCAATACATTGATGACATCATCATATGGGGCAACACAGCAGCAGAAGGTTTTGAGAAAGGGAAGAAAATAGTCCAAATCCTTCTGAAAGCTGGTTTTGCCATAAAACAAAGTAAGATCAAGAGACCTGCACAGGAGATACAGTTCTTCAACTTCTAGGACTAAAACCTGTGGACAATATCTAGTAGTGACTAGCATGCAAATAGAAAAAAGAAACTTCTGATACCTAACCAGAGATAACTGACTTTGGTTCACTCGTCATTGCTATCAGCAGATGTGGAGAAAATAAATGCTGTATTATCTTAAGGAAAAGCTCCTGAACCATTCAGCTCTGACATGAGGAGGGTACCATATCCAAGTTCATGTAAATAAACTGAAAAATCAGTATTTCTCTGCTGAGGCAGGGTAACATTAGTAAGAAAAACCCTTACTAGCGAACAAATACTTCAGAAAAAGGTTCTTTTGTTATCTCTCCTTCATACCGTTTTACTGAAAGAATTTCTTTCCCCAATCAAAACTGTCATCATCCATTTTAAGCTAAATATTTATTGTCAGAGACATGCGGTACTATTGACTTTAATATTTGCAAAGTTGCTTTTCTAGGGAAGAAATTGCTGCATTTCAAAGCTATTTCCTGCCTCATATATACAGAACTAAAATATCAAATAGATCTGGTTTAGACTGGATTTAACTTTAACTTTTTCTGCTCTAAAAATTCAAGCCAACAGTAGTCATTCATATGGTAGCTGTCGTGCTGTAAATCCCTACTGGTTTCTTATACCATGTTCTCTTCTACTGTTTCTACTTCATTTCCCCCTTCTGATTCCACTTAATCACATCCTGTTTTTACATGCTCTCTCTCCTTTTAATTGTTGAGCTCCAAGAATAAGACAAGCCCAAACAAATCATGAAACTTACAATTTTTTCTTCTTTCATGTTTTGCTTTCAGAATCTCTAAAAGAGCTAATTTTTATGATGAAATGCTTCGGCACAGCAAAGTAGAACATGTTTCCAGCATTCTAGAAAAACATCTTTGGTGTTGTATGTTATGGTTTCAGCAACTGCTTGCAGATAAAATTAACACAGTCTCATCACAACATACGCAGATTTTGCTCTCTAACTCAGGCAGGGGTTATCCTTGCACGAGTCAGGGAACTGAGCGCAATGCTTTCATAGCTGTCTTTTTAAGCCACCGAGTGTTGCAACGCAATAAAATGGAAGTGTTGGTAGTACTATAACACTGCTTTCCATTCTCCTTCCCCAGCACACACAGGCACACAAGTGCATACACACACACTCCCCTTGTTTGATTTGTCTGGTTAGGGACAGAGTAAGAATGGAGTAGGAACTACCTTCTACTCTACCTGCCCATCATGTTACATAATGCCTAAGGACCTGAAGGTACCATTATCTTATATACAAAAGATTATAATCATTGACAAATTTGAAAAAATGCCAACATTTCTGATGAAGATTTCTTCATCCACAACATGGTTTACAACATAGATGGTAAACATTAAAAGATAATTCCTTAATGGTATTTTTCATTTTAAACACTGAAAACGAAACTGTGAGGAAGTTTATGAAATAAATAATTCCAGATTAGCTATATCTACTTCCAATTCTTATATTTCATTGTAAGATTATTATAATCAGACATTTATCTTGGGTGATGCTGTTCCTACATAGGACATTTATTTTGGACAATGCTGTTTCCAAAGAGGATGAAACAGGATTAACTGCCAGAACTCTGGGATGATAAAAATCACAGACAGGATTCAGAAAATCTTACTGAGTAATAGTCCACAGTAGAGTTATTTTCAAATGAGGTATTAGTCAAACAAAAAGCTTCATACGTAGTAAAAAAAAAAACATTACTGAATACTACCTTTGAAACCAGGTCCTTTGTTGTTTCCAGTAAGTATTTCTCTTCAACTTTTGCAGGGTATTCTAGTAGCCATACTACCATGACATCGATCTGAGGCAATAAAAACAGTTTAAGAAAACACGCTAGCTGTTTAGATGTCTTCATCATCAATGAGAGTATTTAAACAGAATGCACCATATTTCATTAACACTCTGTAACAAAGTTGTTGGTTTCCTATTTAAGAAGGAAAATAATTACAATGAACTATACATGGGAAATTATATAACACCACCCATGAAAACTACGCTTGCACCATCCGGTGCTGGAAAATTTTTAACTGAAGCCTACTCCGACTAATTACACCTATTTAATATATTAAGCAGCAAAGCAAAATAACAAATATTCCTAGCTCACTGCAGTTTTGAATGTCATTTTCACTGGTATAAAATTTTATCACAGATGTTACTGCTTTGAAGATGTATCTGTTTAATACAAATGTCACAGTCACTTTATGGACATTCTGTATTAATTAAGGGTGAAAGTAAGGTGCTAGTGAGGACAAAGAGATTTCATTGTGGCCAAAGTTTTAATTTCATACGACAGCTTTTCAAAGAGCAAATGAAATTCTGACTAGATTTTCTGAATGACAATACTGGATCTTCCAGCTGAAGAGATGAAATACTTGACAATTTAAACATTATGACAGGTGGGTATTTTTAATAAATTCTGTGAAACTTTTATAAAGCTTAAGTAGTATAAATCCTTCATTATTACTATGCATTAGATAATTTAGAAGGGTTTGTTAAAGGCTGCATTGTTGTGTTTTGGAAGTGTCACAATAAAGGCCTGGAAACAATGGGGTTTTTTAAACTTTTTTTTTTATATGTATATAACTCATAACAGAGAGAAAGTATCTATATCTAGCAGCTAACAGTCCTGCCGGCTTGATTTCAGGGTGCAAGTAACTCACGGGTATGCCACATATGTATTTTGGATACTATGCATCCAAAGTATTTACAGTATTTTGAAACTGTCTATGATTTTAATGGATTCTTTCTCATACATTCAGAATAAAAGCTTGTATCACCATGCCATTTTTCTGTTGTCGCCAAGATAATCTTACTAAGTATTCTTTTCTTTAAGCACACCGGGCAATAAAGAACATTCAAGTAGGTTTTGTACACTCAACTGCAGGGGGGTGCTTAAATTACTCAAGAATTAGTCTTTGCCACTTTAGCACTAAGCCCTATTTAGAGTGAACTGAGATTTTTTTCAGTCGAATAGGCTGCCTCCGACCTCCCCCACAGGCCAAATGCTGGTCTGGGACAACCCCTTCTGCTACCTACAGAGGCAAAATTCTGAACCCAGCCTACAGAAAGGCCATCCCTCTTCTCCCACACAGGTGTAGAAGGGACTAGCGGGACTGAAGCTGCCTGTTTCTGGGTACGCTCTGGCTTCCACAGCTTTACATTAGGCAGAGAGATAGAAAGAAAGGCTGGGAGGGCTGGGGGGGCTCAGCCTGGAGCAGGGAAGGCTCCGGGGAGACCTTACTGCAGCTGCCAGGGCTTAAAGAGGCTTAGAAGATGAGCACAGACTTTTTAGCAGGGCCTGTAGCAACAGGACAAGGGTAAGTGTTTTAAACTAAAAGAGGGCAGATTTAGACTAGACCTAAGGAAGAAATTTTTCACAATGAGGGTGGTGAACCCCTGGCCCAGGTGGCCCAGAGAGGTGGTGGATGCCCCATCCCTGGGGACATCCCAGGCCAGGCTGGACGGGGCTCTGAGCAACCTGATAGAGTTGAAGGTGTCCCTGCTCATGGCAGGGAGTTGGCCTAGATGGCCTTGACAGGCCCCTTCCCACCCAAACTATTCGACGACACTATGATTACAAACTGCTGGCAACAGCACTTCCCCCCCACTCCGTGCTAATCCCAGTACACCAACGTAAAAGAAAAAAGACAGTGGCTGAACAGACTTGCCCAGGACTCTAATTTGGGTCATTCCAGATGAGACATAAGAATAATAAAGTCATCTTGATAAAGAGTCTACATATACATTTCTCAAACTCTAGCTTTCTATCAAAACAAGGCTACATGTCAGCAACATGCTTGCTAGATCGTCCATTAAAAAACTTAGCAATAAAAAGTCAGTTATGTCCTAAAGATTGCAATTCAAATAGAAAATTAAAATCTAACCCCTATAACAATAGTCTCCAGATTTTTTGATAGCACATGCCTATCAGTAAAAAAAAATTTGAGCCCACACCCCCAAAATATGTATATTAATTGATAAATTATATACATGTGCTACTGTACTAAAGTGCATTATAAAAATACACAAAAATAGACATTAAAAAGGATGAGAAAGATTAAATTTTTAAAATAATTTTATTTATTAATGGTAAAAGAAACCTTTTTATCTCAAAAAATTAATAACGGCCAATATAATATCACAGAATCACTAAGGTTGGAAAG
>NW_010519977.1:0-24518 GCF_000687285.1 Phaethon lepturus
AGGCATATATATATTTATTATATATATTATATATAAAAGTACAATCTCTATATAACAACTGTTCTTGGTTACTTAATTATAAAATGGTCAGATGACTGTATAATAAGTTACTGCTGTGAGATACTGAAACTTATTTGGTAGTTATCTATGCCTTATCTATGTAGAATTGTCTTTATTACATTAATGCGGCAGGATTTTAAATGGGCTAATACTAGCCTTTGTGAAGCAAGGGTGCTGTTAAACCTTTCATGAATTTAGGGGTTGTCTAATACTTTCTGAACTCCTCCAGTCTTTCGGTTGTATTTAATGCACTAACCAATGTGGTATAACTACAGCAAATTTCATTTTTTCTTCTGTGCATAAAGGTACCTACTTTTGGAAATGTTTTAACACAAGACATGTACAAAAAGTAAGGAAGATATGGGGAGCTCATCCTTTTCACCTTTCTGTTGCCAAAAGAAGCATGATAATCTTGTCTTTTTATTTCTCTTGTTCAAGCTGAGAACTCCTGTCTGCTACTCCATAGGAGACCAACACTCCACAGACACCTCTGTGAGATGGTTCAGCTCACTAACATGGAAATGAACTGGGGAAGGGGAGAGTGTAAATTCAGAAGTAGAAGCAGGAAAACAGCCCCTCTCAGAAGTAATGATCTGCTAGCTAGCTTTGATGGCCTGTGGAATCAGAGCCTTCAAGGGATGTCTTCCTGCATCTTTTTAGTGCTGTCTTGCAATATTTAAGTATCTGTTAGAAATTTCTGATCAAGAATTACTTGCCTCTCCCTAATAGTGGGAGTTGAGTGCACCCTCAGCAAGTTTGCAGGTGACATCAAGCTGAGTGGTGCAGTTGACACGCCTGAGAATGGGATGCCATCCAGAGGGACCTGGACAAGCTTGAGGCATTGAGCCCATGTGAACCTCATAAGGTTCAACAAGGTCAAGTGCAGGGTCCTCCACCTGAGTCAGGGCAACCCCTGGTATCCATACAAGCTGGGGGAGGAAGGGACTGAGAGCAACCTTGAGGAGAAGGACTTAGGGGTAGTGGTGGATGAAAAGCTGGACATGAGCCAGCAATGTGCACTCACAGCCCAGGCAGCCAACAGTCATCTGGGCTGCATCCAAAGCAGCGTGGCCAGCAGGTCGAGGGAGGGGATTCTGCCCCTCTACTCCGCTCTGGTGAGACCCCACCTGCAGGGCTGTGTCCAACTCTGGAGCCCTGAGCACAGGAAAGACATGGACCTGTTGGAGCAGGTCCAGAGGTGGCCACCAAAATGATGGGAGGGATGGAACAGCTCTGCTGTGAGGACAGGCTGAGAGAGTTGGAGTTGTTCAGCCTGGAGAAGGCTCTGGGGACATCTTATTGCAGCCTGCCAGTACTTAGAGGGAGTTTCTAAGAAAGGTGGGGACAGACTTTTTAGCAGGGCCTGTAGTGATAGGACAAGGGTTAATGGCTTTAAACTAAGAGGGCAGATTCAGACTAGATGGAAGGAAGAAATTCTTTTCACACTGAGGGTGGTGAGACAGTGGCCCAGGTTGCTCAGAGAGGTCGCAGATGCCCCATCCCTGGCAACATCCCAGGTCAGGTTGGACAGGGCTCTGAGCAACCTGATCTGGTTGAAGATGTCCCTGCTCATTGCAGGGTTGTTGGACTAGATGGCCTTTGAAGGTCCCTTCCAGCCCAGAGAGTTTATGATTCTATAGGGCAATTCTTTAAGTAGCTGCTGAGGGAAGGTTGAAATGAGTGAATAAAGAGTGTTTAGGTTTTTTCAGCTGCTTTTAAAAAGGCTTGTTACTAGTGCATCTGAGAGACCCAGCAGTCTCTGTACTATAGCAATATTTTTGGTTTTGCTAGAATGCTCTCCTGACCTTAGTGAAGTAGGGGCAGGAAGAGTAATCTAGGCCTTTAAAAAAAGTTTTGTTGCTTAATTTGATACATATTAGCAAGAATTAATCATGTAGTACACTGTGTAGTGCTAACTCAGTAGCCTGGGTTTTGTCTTTGGAAACACTTATTTTTTTCTTCTGCTGAGTGAAGAAATCTAGATTACAGTTGCTTCTGTGGGTTAATTGTTGTGCTAAGAAGCTAAGTTTGAGATAATTTTGCAGATGCTTTTTACAAGGAGAAGCAGGAGACAACTAGTTGAACTGTAGCTCCTGACAGTTATGCATCCTGCTGCTGTTTTTTTTTTTTTTCTTTCCCCACCTAGGTAAATGAGCATGAGACTGCTTAGAAGGAATTTCACAGTTTCACTACCTAGGGATTGCAGGCTGATCCCTTTAATAGATGTAGGTGCAAAAGTGCTTATAGATAACCTGGTTACTGGTCTCTCACACACAGGATCTGAAAGTGCCTTTAGTGCTCTGCCAGCATCTGTTTCACAGACCAAAGTTGTTATACATTCCTTGGTGTGCTGTTTTTCTGCAGCTTACTGCAGAGGTAGAAAAAATGCATTAAGCAAGTACATCTATGTAGTTAGTGTTTTTGACTGCTTTGGGCTAATTTCAATGCAGAGTAATACTTAGTCTGTGATACAAACTTTGTGAAAGGATTGCTTTCCTTTATCATTTTGAACTGTACATGTCATAAATGCTCCATGGTAATGAAAACCACTGATCACAACATCTATCTGAGAACTGAACCACCATAAGTACAAGTTAGTTCTCAAAAATACCAACTTACTGCTTCATCTTACTTCTGCTTCGGAGAGTTTGATGCATGTTCTGTAACACAGAACTTCATTTAGAACATATGTGTATCAACAATGATAATGTTGTTTAAATTTAGTCTATTTTGACTTCCATGATGAATGTTAGCCTTAACTTGAATATTGTAACTTGTTTTTTATAGTGGTTGGTCTGTTTCTCTGGTCATGGTAGGTTTTCAATTGTAACTTTTAATTTATTTTTCACATTATGCCACTTCACAAATAGCCCTTTTCAGTGTAAAATCATCTGGTTTACTGTTAATTTGCCTCTTGCTTTATAGTCTAACAAAGCATTGTAATTACTGGCATGGAAATTGCTTTACCTTAGTGTCACAATATCACAGTGCTTTCAGGATGGCAGGCTGCCACTTTTGTGCAGCATTATGAATAGAACATGAACTGGAGTCTTATTTCTAAGATAGCATGTCAGAGACAGTCTTACCATACTGAGCCATACTGTGTCAAAAGTCTCAGTGTACGGTGTTTCACAGCTGAATAGATCCTGATAATGCTGCATGCCTCATCTGCGTGTTTTCCAAGGTTTCCTTCTTACACCATGTGTAGGCTTTTCCTCATGTAATTCAATCACCCGCGTAATCCTATGTGTCAGCATGGTTTGTAATATGATGCCTCGCAAGATTCTGCCGTTTTAGCACTTGGTGCTTATTCTTTATCACAGTCCTGCCTCAAGTCTGTTTTTGTCCTTTCTCTCCTTTTTCCATTCACTCTGCCGCTTCCTTCTCTTATTTCCTGTTCATTAAGGCTTTTGCCTCTGTACAAAGCTATGTGCATTGCTACAGTCTGTTTTAAATGGAGTACTTCCTCCCCTCCCCCACCTTGCATTACCTACCTTTTGTTCCTCTTGGTCAAAGTTGCATTCTTGAGACTGTCCCTTCTTATTGGCACTAAAGCCCTGGTTTGCTCTTACGTTTGTGAAAATTGGCAAGAAAATCTTTCTTTGTGGTAGCTATCTGAACTATTGCTTTTTTTTTCTTACTTTGATCTGACTGTCCCTTGGCTGTTAATTGCTCAGCAAGACTATTCCAGTTTACCTCTGCAGTGCCTAGGCTTGGACTCAGTAACAGTACAAGGACATAATTCGCTTTGTCCTTCTGTCTTTTTAGTGAGCCCACTGTTTATTTTCTAACAGCATTATGCCTGCGGTGTCCAGCTGAAACAGGGCCTGAAAGGAGCATGCTGGGAAGGGGGTGGGGCTGATCAGGTAACAAATGTGATGTCACTGTCCCATTTCAGGACAGAATAGCTATAGAAACTACTGAAATCTCTCCTGCTCTTAGTGGAGCTCGTTTGTAGTTCAGTAATTTCACTTGGTCAGATACATTCTTCAGGGGCATGCTTCCTAGTAACTTGACTTTTTTTTTACCATTTAGCCAGAGTGAAGCACTGTATGGAGCAACCCTATTCCCTTTTTTTTTTGAGGCAGCATCTTGTGAATTTTAAAATGTGAAAGTTTAAGTTAAGAATTTATACCATTAGGTACATGCTGCAATAAAATATTCTTTCAGTCTTACTACTGTGCGTGTTGGAAAACTACA
Source organism: Phaethon lepturus (assembly GCF_000687285.1). Lineage (NCBI taxonomy): Eukaryota > Metazoa > Chordata > Aves > Phaethontiformes > Phaethontidae > Phaethon > Phaethon lepturus. The sequence goes on from NW_010519977.1 coordinate 4,261, forward strand.
GTATGCAGTATATACACTAATTTGCAAATTTTAAGTTTCAGCAGATACTTTTTCTCCAGTTACTTATATAGATGCAAATTTTATTGTACACTGGCCCATCAAGCTTTCAGAAGTTAATTTTGCATTCGCTCCTGTGTGTATACAATAAAATTATGTTTTGCATAACTTAATGCAGGAAAAAAGCACCTGACCCTTTTCTTGCCTTGTTAACACTCAATTGGTTGTTATGATTATCCTGTTATAATACTATGAGTTTAATGCTGTGGAGGAAGGCAGAAAAATCTTGGATCATATGCCGTTTGGTAAGTTACACTCTTAGAGTTCAAAATGCATAGTGAAAAGTGCATTAATCTGAAATGTCTAATAACTTGAATAAGGTTGATTTTAAGCTACATACAATGCTAAGGTTTTTTAGGCATTTTTAGACACATCAACTGTCAGATATAAAAATAGCTGTTTCTACAACCAAAACTAAATTTTTTGTGGAAATTTTAACTCCCAAGCTTTCTTAGTTCTGACTGTATGTTGAATTAAATTCTCTAGCATATATTCTTTATGTGGTGGTGTATGTTATTTCTCCTTACAGACGCCTGCACCTCAATAAGAAAACCACAGACAAACAGCCATATAGCAAGCTTCCTGGTGTTTCACTTCTAAAGCCATTAAAAGGTGTGGACCCTAACTTGATCAACAACTTGGAAACCTTCTTTGAACTGGATTATCCAAAAGTATGTATACTATTTGGTGTCTCTTTTTTTTTCCTCCTCCCATGCCTCCAAAAGTGCCATCAGGAGCTGGGACTAGAACAATGCAACTTGATTATGCCTTGGATTGTTCTTCCTTCCAGAGCAAATGCATAATTACACATTTTACATGTTTCAAAGCTTACTCTTCTTAAAAAAGCTGTCTATAAAGGAACATGACCAAGGCTTAGGGATAAATGTTTAATCGTTATTCCTGTACTGTGATGTTTATACCAGTATGAAACCCTTCAATTTATAAAAGATCCTATGAGAGCCCAGACACTCTCCCCAATTAACTACTACTCTGTAACAGATTCTCTAAAAGAGAACATTTACCTGATAGCCTGTGAAACTTTCTGGCGGTCCTTACTGATGGATCTTCTAATGAAGAATTGATGAATGATGAGGTAGTGTATCTCACCAGTTGTTGGTAGGAAGGATAGTCTGCAAGCCACTTACTGGTGTTGGGAAACAAATAGCTAATAAAAGCTTACATTTGCTGTTGAACGCTGTTTGTCTTTGTAATATAAGTAATATAAATGATAAGTGTCTCAGGTGCTGTCCTTGCTCTAAATAGCTTACAACTTCAAGGAGAAATCTGTAAATGCTTGCTGCATCATTTAGTACGTGATGTATGCTTCTCTGGGTGGAAAAAGGACTATGTTTTCTATTGCTTATCTCCTGAATTCTAAAACTTGTAATTCACTTTTTTAAAACCTCTCTTCTCAATTCTTCTCAAAACTGCTTCTGACACTGCTGCTTAAGTTGTAAAAGGTCAAAGGTATGTGTAAGCTGTACAGCAAGTTTCCTTTGTGTATTCTGACCAAGAGCTTTAAACTTATTCCTAAGTAGGCAGAATAAAACAAACAACAAAACCCCACCATTTGGCAATGATTAAAGGTTGTGTAGTTTTTCTGTAATGAAGCTTGAGGCCTTTTGAAAAGCTTCAGGCATGAACATTTGAATCCTTTCAACTCAACAAAAGTGCAATAAAGATTAAGTGTGGCCAAGATAAGCTTAAAGCATACTTGAGGTGTGCTGTGTATGCCAATACTGCAAACAGTGCAAAGAAGCTGCTACAATGTCTGATGGTATTTTATGACTATAATGAGCATCAAAACATCATGCAGCTGAAACATTTGACTACAAATGCAATTTAGTTGGCAATTCAGAAGAAGTTATGCTGCATCTTGCTATATTAGAGAGAGTTTTGACCCTTCTGGTAACTTACACATATGGGTGGCCATCTTAAAATATTGCTACTCAACACAAATCTGAAGTTCAGGTAACAATGGTGACAATCATGTTTGTCCCAAGGAGAGTGAAAATGGAGGTATGAATACTTCAGTTTACTGGGGCATATACTATGCAGTACAAGCAAGATCCCCAAACTGTTTGAAAATACTTCTGTACAATAACTACAAAAATACTTCGAGATTGACATTAGACAACAAAAAATAGAATACAGCATTGCCTGCTTTTAAAGTTCAGCTGTCCAGGGAAAAAGCATTAGGAAAGAATAATTTAAAACTTGTTCCAGTGAAGCTGAGTTCAGCCTGCAGTGATACTGATACTCTGATACTCTTCTGTGATACCTTATGTGTGAAATAGTCTTGTCTTGCGTAGAAGCTAGTTAAGCAGCTTCTAAACTGCAGGATTTACATGTAGTATTTTTTAGTGAACAGTTCTTACCTACTGTGCATATCAAAATTTTGGCAGAAATCTTTCTATTCATGTTATGTCCAGACGAACCTGATTGTAACGCTTATGTAGATAAGCAGCTTCGTATTTCTTCTGCTGGAGTCATATGTTTTGTAGTTCTTTACTTTGTTGCAGCATACATAGGCCATTTACTGTGACTTTTTCAGTTTTCAAATATTATCATGTCAAAGTTCTTTACTTCTGGTTTAATTTCTTGGAGAATATGGTTATAGAAGTGTCACCGCAGCTGGATTGAAGATTAGTTATTTAATTACTAGCAAAAATAGTTTTTCTTTTACATATTTACTTGGATGAGCAATAAAGAACTAATTTCTTCAGCTGGTAATTTCTATGGTGTTCATGCTGTCAGGATCGTTCTGTTGTGATGGAAGGACCTGTCTGCTTAATGAGACAGGTTTTTTACCCTTTAAATTCTATTTTCTATGCTGGTAAAATGATAGGAATCAAATGCTGCTCATTCTTTAGGCAATTTGGCTTTGAGTTTGCATTCTGAGAGGCAGAGACGTGTTTGATAATTTGTAGTGCTAGACCATGTCTTACTAACTGCCATTTAGTGATTAATGATTTTGTTTCCACAGTATTCTAAATGTAGTTAGTCACTGGGGTTTTTTGTGTTTAACAGTACCACTTTTTCTTGAAAGAATATATTTATACCTTCATTCATACAACAGAAGGCATTACTTCTTACTGAACAAGAACATCAGAGATTCTCATCACTGAGCCCCCAGGCAGTTTTTGAAGTTCAGTTTAGTTTTTGCTTAAGCAGTTTACTGAAAATGAAGTTCAGTCATGCAACAGAATAGTATAAAGGACTCTTATTTACAACTGCTATATCAAATGTATAAATGTAAAAATGGCTTCTAGGTATCTTGATCAGAAATTTGCATTTTCTGAATTTTATTCTTTTGGATTAGAGGTCTAATAACTTGTTTATTACTAAACTATTACAACAGGGAGAGAGGAAGGTTATATCGAGTAAGGAGGCAACAAATACCTCCATCAAAGCTTGCAAAGCTATCTCAAAATACTGACTGGTTCTTAAAATGCTTTTGTCACCCACTGTCTATAGCTCATATGTAACAAGTATGTAGCATGATTGCTGAAACGGTTACAGTTTACCTCTTGTTGATTCTTTAACCATTATTCTACTAATGAGAAAAATACATATACATTACATATGTATATACCAGTTCCTGATCTTAGCTCTATTACACAATTAAGTGTAAAGTCTCTGGGTTGTTTTTCAACTCGGTTCTGCATATGCATCTGCAAAGTAAAGGAAAAAGGTGTAGTTCAGAGATATGCAGTCAAGTGTATAGGAAATATATGTAAAGGAATGTAACATCATTCCTTTAATATTTGCTGTAATTTCATTGAATATAAGAATAAGATCCATGTGAACAAAAATGGAAGTGGAAATAAAGATTTGGTCTTGTATAGATGTCTTGCATTAAGCCTAATAGAAATCTTTCCAATGACAGAAAACTAACATTCCTCAGTACAAGTTTATTGGCGTACAGGCTTGGTTCTTTTTTCACAAGAACTTGGTTGTATGTTAAAAGTAGTCTTATTTAGCTGTGAAACAACACCTTTGGTTTTATTTTTAATTCTATAACAGTTCTTTTAATAGTGTAACAAACTGAAAAAATAAAGCTTTATTCCCTAGGCCACTCTGATATTAAGTGTGTGTATAAATCTACACATGTGTATACTTCTTGTTTTACTAGTATGAAGTACTACTCTGTGTACAAGATCATGATGATCCAGCTATTGATGTGTGCAAAAAGCTCCTTGGCAAATACCCAAATGTTGATGCTAGACTGTTCATAGGTAAGCAGTGCAACTTGAAGGTGGGACATTTATTTGTAAAATGTTTTTTATGTCTTCAACTCCATATACAGTATTCTAAAATAAATAGTCATCTTGTTCAGCCCATATTGGTTCTGTAGCTTAATCATCAGTTTGGGGTAAAGAATTAAGTTTGTAGTCACAATCTGCGACATGTCCAAAAAAATTCTGGGAAAAATGATTTATACAACCCCCACAATTTTTTCCTTCTATATCTGAAACAGCAGTTTAAATTCTGTCTTTGCACTGAACTAAATATGCAGGAAGTGACTTGGACTTGTGGCTGTATTTGAGCTTGAGGTCCTGCAACAGTTTTTCATCAGCTTAGACTGTAGGGCTCTTTCTTCACTTTACATTTGAATTAGAGGAGGGAAGGGATATTAAAACTAGGTAGTAGAATGTAACTTTTTTCTCTGACATGAAATAAACTGGATTATGTCTGTCAGTTGGAAGCAGAAGAGGGTGTCTCACTTCATTATGCTTCTTTTTAATTTTTCTGCTAAAATTACTGTAGAGTATAATGGTCATAATGAGTAGTCTTAAGAAATAAGAGGTAGAGAATATTTACCTTACAGAATGTAGTAATAAACTTTGTAGTAACCTTGTTACCCTGCCATTTTGAGGACACGTATGAATATTTTTTCCTTTTTAATCCTCTGTATAATTGTAGTAAGATCTAAAATATAGACATGAAGAAGTAGTTAAAATTTAAATCATTTTCATAAAAGTGGGCTTTAAGAATTAATGGGTAAACATTTACTGCTCTTCAGTTAGACTCAATACCCAAAATAGTTAGATATACTGAATTCTAAAAAAAAATGTTGCTTGTGTATGATGTTTGTACGTTTTAGGTGGCAAGAAGGTTGGCATTAACCCCAAGATTAACAACTTAATGCCTGGCTATGAAGTTGCCAAATATGATCTCATATGGATTTGTGATAGTGGAATCAGAGGTAGGTGTATGTTGTAATGTGCTGACATACTGCTCTTATTCCCTGTAGGCAAGCAGTTGGGGATTATTTTGACTGAGAATACAAGTAGAAATGGAAATTCAAAATCTTGGAAAAAATATTTTCATGGTATAAAAATGTTTAATCTTTAAGTAAAGTTAAAAAATCCCATTTAAAAAAATACTCTTCAAGCTGTTTCCATTGTACTTGTCATTGGTCATAATAATGTTAATAACTATTATTATTTTTCTGGATCATTGTTCCTCCAAAATACTGTGCATCAAAGTATATGTGCTCTTGATACTGGTAATAGAATGAGAATCAGTGTCTTTATACAGTAGTCTGTCAATGACAGAATTGGTCAATGAACTGTCTTTCTATTTGCCACTTAGTAACTCCAGACACACTGACAGATATGGCCAATCAAATGACTGAAAAAGTAGGCTTGGTCCACGGGCTTCCCTATGTTGCAGACAGACAGGGTTTTGCTGCTACCCTTGAACAGGTGAGTGCAGTGGGGTTTCTTGGGTTTGTTTGCGTTTGTTTTTGGTGTTTGGTTTTTTTGCAAGACCTTGCTGACTAGAAGTTGTATAGTGTCTCTTGCACCTTTTGAGGGAAGAAATGTTTATTTTCAGCTGCAGTCACACTTCAAACTATGTAGGATAATGCTCCAAAATTCTACTGTGGTGCTCTGAGCATTGATTCAATATTTAAGTTTACAATACAAACAATAAAGATTACAGGATGAAAATCATGGATTTTAAAAATTTATTAAAACTGAAGAACTCTTTTCTAGTGCTTAGAACCATTAATTCTGTTTTGATGCCTGAAAAGGAACACGGAAATGTCCATGATAAGTCAGAGCAAAGTCCAGCTCACACAGTATCTTATTTCTAGCAGGGGTTATAGGTAGAGCCTTTGAGAAGAGTAAAACATAAGCAAGGCTTATATCCTGGTTTTCTGTAATACTGTCTCAACTCTCTGCAATGTTCAACTGAGAGACTTCCTGAGCATGAAGTAGACATATATTTACTAATCTTTAATATATTAGTATTTTAGTAAGAACAGACTTTTTTTTACATGAACTTTTCCATTCTTTCTTTGAGTCCATATAGATTTTTGAACATCTACAACTCTCTTTACCAGGAAGTTCCATAGATCTACTATCTGTTACAGGAACCAGCACTTTGTTCACTCTGGCCCTTGTTCTTCTGTAGTCTCCTAATACTTGTTTTGGAGGAGAAAGTGAACAGTTGATTCCTATCCACTGTCTTCCTATCATTCATTCTGTCCTATTATCCCCTTTCTTTCTCAGTAAGTTCTCTTTTGTAGAATGAAGAGGTTGAGCTTTCTTCTTTGTTCCTTGTGTCTCAAGGCTTGTAATTTAATCTGCTATCTTTTATTCTAAGCTGGCATGTATAAGGCATTTTGGCCCCAAGGCTAACTGATGTCTGTCAAAGGCAGAAAATGTGAGAGATGAAAGTGAAGTGAAATTCAGTACTTTTTCATTGCATGGAGAGAGGGCCGCTCATGTCATTTTTGAGACACAAAGTCTCAATTTTCTCTTAGAGCAAGGAGCTATAGCACAAAGCTCTTAGTACTGCTATGTGCTGAAGTGGCAAGAATTACAACATCTGCTGCTGTATTCCTGGAAGACCTTTTTGCTTCCAGATCCAGTATACTGTGAGATGAGCATGTCTCGTCTTGCATGAGTTAACTGTATTAGTAAGACCAGTGTGAAGGCTATCTATACAAAGAATAGTAGTAAGAGGCGCTAGCATTCATTCCCACTGTCTCTTTACCAGACACTCCTAGTTTTAAGTTACTGAATCTTGTAAGGAGACTAGTTCACAATGTGAATTGTTTCATTGTCTACAAGTATATTAACTAAACAATTCCCCTGCTTCTGTACAACCATATAGTAAGTTTCTAAGAACATGTATGATGTAGTGCAATTAAGCTTTACAACAGGAAGAAGAGTTAGCTATCACCAAATAAGATATTGATCCTAGTGATTAGTAAATTAGTGGATTTTTAATATCTGTATTCCCTGAGAATAACCTCAATAAATTAGAGATTAAATACAAAGTGAAATACATTAGTTTAATATGGGGCTTTAAAACCTGCTTATAGATTTATAAAAACACAGCTGATATCACTACTTGATTTCTCAGATTTGGTGGTAGACTAGATTTCTTAGATTGGTGGTGAAGATCTTTCCAAATACACAGTCATAACTGGACACATCTAGCACTGTTTTCCCTCCAAACATTTTTGGAGAAAAAGTTGTCAGTGAGTAGTAGTTGCATAAATGCATACAGAGTTTTAAAAGCCTTATCTTGTTTTGGCAGGTTTATTTTGGAACTTCACATCCAAGGTCATATATTTCAGCCAACCTAACTGGCTTTAAGTGTGTAACAGGAATGTCATGCTTGATGAGGAAGGATGTCTTGGACCAAGCTGGAGGACTGATAGCTTTTGCACAATATATTGCTGAAGATTACTTTATGGCCAAAGCTATAGCTGACCGGTAAGATGACTCTGAAGTAAGATTATTGCTTTAAGTGCTGTTTAAATCTTTTCTTAAACGGATGGTACATACTGTAAGTATAGGTGTTTAGGTCAGCTTTACATGTATACGGCAAACATGCTTACAACATGTGCTTTGTCCCATCAGTATAGTGTTTTGGAACTAATTAAGCCATATAACTGTCAATTCATTTGGAAAAAAGTTTCAGAACTTGGTTTAAGTATTATTGAAGTGGTATTTGCTCTCTTCCAATGAAGAGACTTGATAAAATACACTTAATTTTTTTGCTTATACCTATTGTAATAATATGGCACATATGCCAAAGAAACTTTTTCAGCCTAACAAAATTCGTGGGTGATTGTTCTCTAATTGTTTTTTGCATCTCTTATTTGCATGTTTTTTATATTAATTCACTTTCAGGGGCTGGAAATTTGCAATGGCCACACAAGTTGCAATGCAAAACTCTGGTTCCTATTCTATTTCTCAGTTTCAGTCGAGAATGATCAGGTAAAATTTTAGTCTTTACTTCCTTTCCCACACAACTCTCTCACCTGCTTCTAATGTGGATAACCTCATAATGAGCAGGAATACATTTTCCAATCTAATGTGATCAAATGTCCAGAATGCTGATGTTCCAATGCACAGCTTAATGCATGCTTCTTGTTAGTGTTGGGAGGGAGGCACTGACTTTCCACAGAAGTACGACTAATAAGTATTAAAAAAGCTAAGAACAACCCTTAGCACCTTTTAAATGCTATGTGCAGTATCTTTGAAAGGGAGATTTTTTGCAGTATTTTATTTGGAGGTGTAAATTGAGATTAAACTAACACTGTCAGAAAAGACCATGATGGCTCATCATTTGATGAGTTGGGGGAGGAGGACAAAGAATAATGTGTAGTCAGAACTGATTTGTTTGTCTTTTGTAGGTGGGCCAAACTGCGAATTAATATGTTGCCTGCCACAATAATTTGTGAGCCAATCTCAGAGTGCTTTGTTGCCAGTCTAGTTATTGGATGGGCAGCTCATCATGTGTTTAGATGGGATATAATGGTATTTTTCATGTGTCACTGCTTGGCATGGTTTATATTTGACTACATTCAACTGAAGGGCGTTCAGGTATGTAGCTTCATGTTCTTTTGGAGGTTATTACAGTTACTGATGCCATCTACTTCAGCAAAACACTAAGCCTAATTAAAACAAAATAATTCTCTTGACATCAAGGAAATAACAGGTCAAATACTGTTGTTTCTTAGTCTTCCAGCTTCAATTATGGTAGCACAAAAAGGAGTAAGTGTGCTTGGATATTTTGTTTTCTGTATGCACCTGCCTCTGCCTATGCTCTGAGAGTTTGCATATCTGTCCCCTTAATCTTCATATTTCCAGTCTGCTTTATGTAGGCATATCCAGAAAATTTAAGGTTCTTTTTACCCGTACAAAAACAGCAGCTTTGTGGGATTTTGTTTTTTTCTTTTATCTTAGCTGTCACTTTATCTTGTATTTATTGAGGTGCAGATGTACTCTTGTCACTGTTTCGGTAATAATGGACTTACAGGACATCTGCATCCTGCTTCTAAAAATAAAATCTTCCCATCACTACAAGTGAGGCCTCAAAAAAACTTTTAATATAGAAAGATGTCACAAATCAGAACAGCATTTGTTCTTCTAATGCTTTAGACTACTTTGTGCTGTGACCATATTCCATCCAAACGTGATCCATAATTATTTGTGTCTTCAAACTTATCAATCAATTCTCCTTATACTGAAAAATACTTTTTTGGTAGTCTTAACACATACTGGAAATAAAAAAACAAAATTAGGCCTTGTGTGGGTTCTGTAGGACTCTAGAAGGTCAGTTTAGCAGTTGCGTTTCTGATTACTCTTCTTACCATGTGCAGCATGTAAAAGAGCTTTGTGCCTACGTTTCCTTTTCTGAAGCCTCTTTGATTTCCAGCTCTGCTTGTACCTGGAAATTCTCAAAGGATCAGAAAATACAGAGAGGCTATAAGCTTTTTTTAGTCCCACTTTTCCTATGCAATAGACCAATGGCTTGCTGCTTTGAATTTCACTCCTCTGGGAATGTGCAGGAGTGTTCTGTCTAGATGCTGTTCTTTTGGGGTCTGTGACAAAAATGAAGTGTCGTCTTCAACACAGTTTTACAAAGCTTCAAAAAGAAAAAAGTGAAATTGTCACACTTTGCCTTTTGCTCTACATGCAAGTCTGCCTTCAAGCCTTCTGGGTCATTCTGCCAAGTTCCTCATGTTTAATATGGGTAATCATATCTTGAACAGGAAATTGTTCTTGGCTTATTAAAAATATGCTATTGATATCTAAATCTGTATAAAGCTTTAGAATAGATTTATCTGTAACACAAATGTTTTACCTTACTTTAAAATTCCTTTTGAATATTCAGGATGTTTAAATATTTGGGTTTTTTTCTATTCCTAGGGTGGAGCTCTGTGTTTTTCAAAGCTTGATTATGCAGTAGCTTGGTTCATCAGAGAATCCATGACAATTTATATTTTCTTATCTGCTTTGTGGGACCCCACTATTAGCTGGAGGACAGGACGCTACAGATTACGTTGTGGAGGCACTGCAGAAGAAATTCTTGATGTATAGCCACAGCTTTAACTGTGAATGTCAAAAAGAGAATGGGGGAAGAAAAGTATTATAAATTGTTTATATAAACACTTCTAAGAAAATCTACCTTCAGTAGTTTTACTACTTGTATGTTTTGGTATCTGTTCTTTAATTTATTTTTGCATGGCACTTGCATCTGTGAAAATACATCTGTAGTCTTGGCCAAATGGTACCTTGCTCCTGTGTACAAATAGAAATGGAGAGAATTGGTCCTGACATCAACTTTCTATGGGAATGCTCTGCAGTAAACTCTGCAAAAAAAAAAAAAATCCTCCTGGACATGAACAGCTTCTTACTCCATGGTGTGCTAGCCTAGAAATCCAGGGTTCACATAGCTATTTTCCAGCTGGATTGTACAAGGTTATACCTAGTAAAATCACAGAAGTACAGCCGATTTCTGTTTTATCCCACTAAATTGAGCTAGTAATAGGACCCTGGGAAAGAAGCTCTTAAATGCTTTATGCCTACCTCTTGTAGTTGCTGCAGAACAAAATGAATGGAAAGGTAAAAATGCTTTGCAAAAACAAACTAAAGTAAAGCTGGAGTCTTGTTTTATATGTGTATATATGAAATACTTTAGTCATTGCAATGAACCAAAAGTGGACTGAGTTTGATAGAACAAGTTGGAAGGAATTACTGGTCAGGCATGTATTTTGGGCATCTTTTGGCCAACTCTGATCTGGTTCTGTCTTGAACCTTGTTAAGCACTGTGCTGTAACTAGCCAAGCTGGTCCCCTTCAATATTTCCATCTTTTTTTAAGGGGTGTTTGTGTTTTTCCCTGTGAGTGAATGCTTTGGGGGGGGGGGAGGTGTGTGTGGGTGGGTGTGTGTGAGACGTAGAAGGGAGCAGAAATACATTTCAGAAACATTTCACACATGAGCTATTTTCTTACACAATGTCTTAAGAATGTAATTTCATGATGCAGGTATCTAATATCTTTTTAAAGTGAACATACATACCTATATTAGTCATAATTAAGTATTCAATTGCAGTAGATATCGTGAATATATTAAAGGGCCGAGTGAGTTTGCTGTTACTGATTAAAATTTTAATCTTAATTTAAATATCAAACTAAGTCTACTCTTGGCTTTTTGCCTTCTACTATTAGTCTAGCCTTTAAATTGGACTTTTGTATTCCAGTGGTATGACTAAAAGAACTAGATGATAATGCATGCTGTGTTTTTTTCCCCTCTGCTCCCTGTAGCTTGGTTCCAACCTCATTGTGAGACTTCCTAATTTGTGGTGAACTGGACTTGTTTTCTTTGAACACTTTTTAATTAAAAAACAACACAGCAAAACTAGAGAGGGATGTTGCATAAGCCTTTTGTTTTTCATAATTGTATTTATGCTGCTTTGCTTTTCTTCATATGGAATAGCATATCATCACCATGAATGTGAGCTGCTAATTACAAGGCTAATGCCAATAAAGTGGCTTTAAAAGTTGGATGATAACGTGTAGCATATTAGCAATAATGACATGTATTTATAAAAATTGACATTTTTACCTTACTGAGCCAATCCCTTACCTGTCATATGCTACACAAGTGTAACGTGTATGTATGTGTTGTAAAACATACTCTGGGCCAAAATGCTTCATCCACCTTAATATCTCTTTTGCCTTATACCATGGAACTCTTTTAATGGGCATTTCTGTATGAACAAAGGCTTTTGATGCATGCTTCATTCTTTTCATGTGAATCAGGAAGAAGCACTTTTCCTGAGGAAAGTTGCACACTGAAAGCTAGTCTAGTTGTGACCCACAAAAACATTCTGGTTTTAATATTGTTTTTTTACATAGTTGAATTTTGCTGACAATGTTTGTATCTTCATTTGTTTCATGGAGTTTGATGCCATTCATTGCACTGCTAAAGTGAAGCTTAGCTTGCAACTTAGCTTTATGCTGATTTCTATGCAGGCAATGGAACAGAACCAAAAAAAGGCTGAAAATACTTCATTTTTAAAAAACTAGGTGGGGATAATTGTTTAACAGGTGCTTTTGTATTAGTAGAGCCATCCTTGGTCATGAAAAATAGAGCTTCACTTAAGCAAGTAGTTTCATTTGGATATTGTTCGGTTGATTATGAAACGGAAACCAACATTGTCAAATGTTTTAGAAGATGCAACAGAACTTCTAAAAGTTGAAAATTGCTTATGTAAAGTTGTGTTGATCTACGGATGTGTAGAATATACCGTGTTTATTTAAAATAATTGTCTTGTTTTTTCTTTTATTTAAAAATAAATTTTGAATACAATCTGTTTGGAATATGGGGTTTTCTTGCCCTTTGTTCAATCATAGCTTTAAGTAATTATGGCAGTTTGGATGGATTTGATTTCTAATTAATCTTCACAGTGAAAGATAGATCTGCCTTTCTCTTGAGTTTCTTACACCTGGACTATCTGTTTTGGATTTTATATTTTACTAAAATTGACTCATGTGCCTAAATTTGATCTTGAGTTATCCCTTAGTTTTTTAGAATAACTTCAGTGTATAGAAACTTAACAACAGATAGTTCCCTATCTATTGTAACTAGTCAGCCTAGATTCAGATTTTAGAGATGGATATCTTTGCCACAAAACATATTGAAATGGAGGAGCAGTGTTACTTTACTTTGATACTCTGCTCTGTCATCTGATTTGGTTTTTTTCTTATTTCTTCCCTAACACTTACTAAGATTTTTGTGAAACTTAATAAGAGACTGTGGTATGATAGAGTTGTTGGAATTTGGGAGGCATGGCAGAGACAAACACCACTGGAATCACTTGAAAACTAGTTACAGAAACTTACATGTTCCTGAGTGTACTTTGTGCTCAATACATTTGCAACCATCCAGCACAATACCTAAATCCCCTTTCCTGAGTCCTGTTACTATTTTCCTGCCTGCTGTTAAATAATGTTTTGATATTCTTCTGTGCTTTCAAATGCAATCTTTCCCACTTGAATTCCTTTCATTGCCACTCTTCTGTCTCCTGATACCGACTGCTGAACACCTGCATTTCCTCTTGGTCTGTTTTGTCTGCTGGAAAAGTTTGTCTCCTTCAAATTGCTTTTTTCATCTATCATTTCTGAAAGGTGTTTCCTTTGTCTTAAAGGCTTCTTTTAATTCTCACATCTAATTTCTGATCATCTAATTTAAAGGTGGGTTTGAGCTCCAGCCATTCTTGGGTTGAACTGGTTCCCCAACAGCTGTGACACTAATTCTGGCTATTGAGGCTAAGGAAATTGAAAGTTTTGTATGGCAATAGATAAACTTTTTACAGTTATACAAAGTGACTTCAGCTTACATATTCTCCAGCCTTGTTGAAAGGCAGAGAGGATGGCAGTGTATAGAATGGCAATAATGTCAAACTTAATCCATTTTTTTGGGTCTGAGAATGCATAAACTGAAGTTTCTAATTGTCAGATTACACTGCATGGGTCTACCACTTGGATATTCAGAATGAATGCTCAACTTTTAATAAAGGTGTTTTCTTAGCTCTTAAAATAAATTCCATGACAGAACTGCCCCACAAGGGTAAGTGCTGTGTATCTGGGTAGATTACAACTTCTCCCACAAAAATTATCACCTTCATGTTGGCTTTGGAGAAGGCATATGTGATTCCTACCTTGGTGGTGTAGAACTGTACTGTAACTCAAATTGGTGATCTGGGATGTGCTTTTAAGAAAAAACTCCCAAAACCCCAAAACAAACACAAAACCCAACAACACATGACACGCAAACCCCACAGAACCAAACTCGGGTGGCTTTGTGTATCCTGTACATCCTCAGCATTTGAAGTTGGACTGCTTTAAAGGTTGCTGCCTCCTCTGCATCGCACAAACAAATTTCCATTTGCCAGCTATCAGACAACTGAGAAGAGAGAATTCTTATGGTTAACTTCCCCACATTCTGCTTTCACTGCTTATTCATTTGGTCCTTAGAGTTTGAACCTTTTGTTCAGTAAGGAAGCAAAGTCTAATGCAGCACTTCAGGCCAGCACAGCCACTGCCACATTGTGTTATGGTCTGGTTACCTGTTTTCATGTAGAAAATTGTTGTAGACTATATAGCAAATCTTTGCTGAAAATGTTTCTTTTTTTGTAGCAGTTTCTACTGACATCTGTCTCTGTTTTCAAGTAGAAGTCCTACATGCAGATCAGTGCCAGTTCTCCCTTCAAATCCATCTTGTTGAACTACAAGCAAACCAGCCAGTCCAGTGGATGCTAAGGTTTTGTCAATGCTCAGCTATAACCTTGCGAGGTTATGTTGTGTATTTCCTTTTCAAAAGCAGTTTTAGGTTAGTGTCCTGTAAATGTTTTAACTACACTGAAGCCCTGCAGTCTGTATGTGGAGAGAAGTGCGGCTACCTAGCTTTTTCAGGGAAGATACTTGTCTTCACACTTAGTTTTGAGTAAAATAACTGATCGGCATATTCTTGTAAACTAAGACTATTAAAAAGAAAATAGTATTTCTAATACTCACCAGCACAGCTGTTAGAATGCTTTATTTCTTAAATTCTTATCAGATCAAGAGTGGGCTCCTACTATGTGTGGTCTGTGCTTCCTGGAGAATATGCTTCCTCTTCCTGATCTCCATCAGCTCGAAGTATTTTTGCCTAAATGTCGGTGTGACTGTAGATGATCAGCTAAGAGGTGCAAACCAGAGGGCTCGCAATAGGAGCCTGCGGATTGCCGCTTGTTTCTGTCTCATCCCTCCACACAGCCCCTCAGCTCTTTTTCCCTCTTGCTGACAGGAAGGAAGGGCCTCAGCCAAACCCATGTGCCAGCTGGAATTAATGGCCATTTTATATGCAGCCAACTTGTGGGTGAATGGGAGAGGTCAGGCCCGTGCGCCTGTGCAGGAAGCCAGTAAGCTCACTGGGAGCATGAAACAGGAGCTGTCAAAAGAGATCTTTTCACTGGGCTTTGACATGAAGTGAATTATTGTTCTTGACTTGGGCTTTGCATCCTCTGGCCCTGTGTTAAACTTAGATCTGCTCACAGGGTTGCAGTGAGCTCAAATAAATCTAAAGCTGTGCTAGCCTTTCCCCCCACCCTCACTCTATGATGAGTAGCTTTTCCTCTTTTAAAGGTTGCCTGTTGCCTGGAAGAGTGTATTTTTATGTATTCAACAGTAAGGTTTTTTTGGTGGCAATGCCTCCTTCCTTTCTTTGATACCAAAATACTGGGGGAGGTGCTGAGACAATAGATGACCTGTACAGTACACACATAAAATGCAGTAACACATTCAAAAGTGACCCCCTAACCCTGTGAAAATGAGAAAATATGGAGATGCTATGAAGCCTTTGAGGGATTCTGTCAGTATAGATGATTATTTTTCTACTTGCACATACATACAATTATATATATACATTTATATGTGCATACATTTTTATATATAATTATATATGTATTAATACCAAAATAAAACCTTGCAAGAAGTGTTGAATTTGACAAGCTTGTTCTTTTCTCTAGTTGAACCAGACAGGTAAAACAATGTTTTTCTAATATAAAAAGCCAGCAGCTCAAAGTTAAATATATCATGAGTTATTAGGGTTAGTATCCAGTTTCATTTCATCTCACAGTAAGCAGACAGCGGAAGGCTCACAAAAAGTCACATTTTTTTTCTGGACTCCTTATATATAAGCTTGAACAATGTTTTATTTGTCAAGCCTTTTGGGTCATGTCAGTAACTCCCCAATGAGGGAGAACTCAGAGACTGCATCCTTAGCTGGCAGGTCCCCAACATCTGGGCAAGGCAAGGCACATACTTCTGTCACTTGCCTCCTTTCTGTGCAATTTCACTGGCTTCTGCTCTTCCCTCTTGAGATACCTGTTTTGTCCCTAAAGGTCTATAAAAGCAGTTTTCTCCTAGGACATGTGCAGAAAGGAGAAAGAAGATAAAAAGGGAGAGAACTGTAGTGAATAAGGTGTTAAAATTTTATGTGACTAATGTGAGGGAGTACAGGCAAATCTGGGTGCTTTTACAATGTTTTGGGTAATATAGAAGAATATCACATAGGTGAAACCTTAGAAATGCTTTTAAGAGCTTTTGCTTAGAGAGAGGCTGAGGCCTCTGAGATGTTCCTCAAGGCTAGCTCCCAAGAATAAGCCTGTTTCCCTGAATTGCATGGGGCTTTCAGCAAGGTCTGTTTCAGGGTTATGTTGTGTGGCTGGCAAAGGGGGAAAGCAAGGCAGCAGGGGCTCTGCTCTCCCTGCAGCTGAGCAGGAAGATACGAGCTGTTGTCACCCTGTTGCAGACCACTTGGAGACCTCATACTGGCTCCCCATGTCCTGGAGCGTTCAGTCACATGCAAACTCCTGCAGATGACTTGTTGGATAAGGTTGACTTGTCACTGTTGGCTGAGTGGGGAGGGGGCTACAGCTGGGGCAGACAGATTTGGACCTTCCCCGGGTTTGGGATTCTCTGCAGCCATGGGCTTTATTTGAGATGATAAAGTTTAGCCTTGCAATTGCTGCTAGTGGATTTCCCTACCATGAGGGTCCCTGCTGATGCTGTGGGGCCTGGGGATTCCATTTGTCTAAAGCAGACAGTTTGTCTGCTGGGAGGGAGAATGGAACTGGCAGATGTTAGAAGTAGCCTTGTCCTGTGAGTACGACCTGTCTAACCCTGGTCGTATGGACTAGGAACCCTCTTTCAGACATTAGAACAGCACAGACTTACAATGTTGGTGTGTTTCAGGCATCTTCCTGCAGTCATGATTAAAATTAAGCAGGGTTGTGTAGCATGTGGTCGATGATGACTGCATGTGAATATAAAGTGTGTCCTGTCTGTATGCAGTCTGACCCAAACAATGCATCATAATGCATCAGCAATATGCTAACTCTGCTAGGAGTGAACAGTCGTATCTGACACCCAGTGGTACTTCATAAAGACAATCTTTGTGCAGCCAGAACTGCACAATATTTTTGTGCTTTGCCCATCAAACAGATTGCTTTTATATGCAGCAGGTGATGGTAAAGAGATGATTCCATTTCACTTAACGCTTTAGCTGAACTGAGGACCACAAGTGAAATTTGGCATTTCCAGCCCTCTGTTCTATGACTAACAGAGAAGCTGGTGCATTTCTGCCTCAGGCAGCCTGCTGCTGTTGAACAGCGGACCTGTTCTTTACCGACATATAAAGTAACAAAGCCAAGTCCATAAAGCAGGAAAGACTGCACTTGTGCATAGGGTCTGCCTCAAGGCTGGCTTTCGCAGAGCCTCGGCGGCGTAGCCAAGGGCCGGCGGCCGCTGTGCCCACGTACCTGCAGAGCTCTTCAAAGTAAAAGCGCTACAGGTGTCCCAGAGGAAATCACCCTTCAAATGGCTGGCACCGGTGGTGATAGCTGTTTTGCAGGACCACAGAGGCCAGTTTGCTGGTCACAAAATTATGCCGGTTTGCATTGCATGAGTAGCATTTCCTGCTATTGCTTCAACTATAAACACAGATCACATCCTAAAGAAAAGTATCTTACTGACCAAAGGAGGCCCTTTTTACTAACCCCTTTCCTTCTCCTGCAAAACCCTGTAGCCTTCCCCTCTAAAAAAAATTTGTAGAATTAGTCAATTTATTACTCTGAACATCACATTGTTGTTTTACCCCTCTGTTGCTGAGAATTGTTTTGAGCTTCTCACTCCCCAGGGAGTTGATGATGTTGTCAAAAATAGGCTGGACACATTTTTCCTCCTTTTTTTCAGGCTGCCAGAGGTGGCCAGAGTCTGAAGGGACTGAAGCTCTCTTGTTTCATTGCCCTGCACCAGAACCTCCCCGCCATATGCCTTCACCTGGTTTGCGCCGCAGCCACTTCTGGTGTCTGTGGCATCCGTGACAGCCATTTGTTCCCATTGCAACACTGCAATCGGTGGATTAACGTGTTTCACCTAAGCAATGGCAAATGACCGCCTCCTCCCTGCTGTTTGCAAGGGATGAAAATCAGAGGGCACCGAAGGGCACAGTGGAGTCCTGGCCGGTGAATGTTACCTCCCTGTACCACAGTGTGCAGGCAGTGTAACTCTGACACAGCCGATGCTTGGCAGCTGGGAACTCATTCCTGCCAAGGTGGCAATAGAAAAAAAAAAAAAGCAAGCCTTCACTTAGCATTTATTCAGAGATTAATAGGTTGTTTGGAGAGTCTTACTGTAGTATTCCCATGAAAAACAGTCCTTGCTCCACATCTTCTTAGCAATGTTTCATGTTCCTGGACTTTTCTCCATACTTCACTGAAATCCATTGCTTGGGGGGGAGAAAGCTGCATCACTGCCCACTTGATTTTGATCAGATTGACTAAATCACAGCCATCCTTTTTCCTCTCTCTGACAAATTGATAGATCCTTAAGCTTTTTTTCATGGATGGTCTGTTGAAGGCTTTTTGTGACAGGCTTACTTTGCCTAGTTACTTTCTGTGTGTCCTTCAGAAGTACTCTACAGATGTCCGCAGGTCCATAGGCAATGAAGACACCAGTCTGGTAAAACTTTGTGTGACCAAGAAATTTCTACTCCCCACCAGAGAGGGTCTATGCTGCCTTAGGGATCTTCTCAGTAAAACTGAGAGTGGCATTCTTTAGTGGAAGACAGATAATCACTCCTGCTGCAAACAGCACCAAATAGCCCACTGTGAGCATCCTTGTAGCACAGGACCTTCTTGATCTGTTGTCCATCCAAGAGCAGACGTATGTGCTGCTGTCAGGGAGCTGCAGTGCAGTTCTCCCCACAAAGAATTAGGCATGAATCTCAGACTTGCAGAGTAGCTGAGGTTGGAAGTGACCTTTGGAGATCGCGTCCAGCCCCCCTGCTCAAAGCAGGGTCAGCTAGAGCATGTTGCTCAGGACTGCATCCAGTTGGGTTTTGAGCATCTCCAAGGATGGAGACTCCACAAAAGTCTGGGCAACCTGTTTAGCCAGTCTCATAGCAAAAGTGCTTCCTGATGTACAAAGGCAAGCTCCTGTGTTTCGGTTGTGCCCTCTGGTCCTGTCACTGGGCACCACCTGGAAAAATTGTGGTTCCACCTTCTTTAGTCCACCCCCATCAGCTATTTTTACACATGGATAAGATTTCCTTGAGCTTTGTTTTCTCCAGGCTGAGCAGTCCCTGCTCTCTCAGCTTCTCCTTGTATGTCAGATTCTCCAGTTCCTTCATCATCTCTGTGGAATTTTCATGGACGTGCTTGAGAGGTGGCCTCACCAGTCCTGAGCAGCGTGGAAGGATCACCTCTCTCGACCTGCTGTCATCGGTCCTCCCTGTGCAGCCAAGGACACTGCTGCAAAGGCACACTGCTGGCTCATGTTCAATTTGGTGTCCACCAGCACCTCCAGATCCTTTTTTGCCAAGCTGCTTTCCAGCCATTCGGCACCTCAGCATGTATTTGTGCTTGCAGTTGTTCCCCGCCAGGTGCAGGACTTTTGAACTTCTCCTTGCTGAACTTCATGAAGTTCTTGTTAGCTCATTTCTCCAGCTGGACGGTACCTTCTGGCTGTCATATATGCATCAGCACCCTGTAAAAAGGGAACACGTAATGCATAACCCAATATATTTCGGATCTCTGATAAAAACCCTTTGTAGCAAGTGTATTGGAGTACTCTTGATGGCAAGTCTGAGCCAACAAGTTATTTTATTGGCTCCTTCTAAGTCCCCACAATTTTTCTTTGCACAGACTAGGTGCATAAATGGTCTCAGTTACATTTCTTTAACCTTTGTGCCCTATGTCTGCCTAACTGGCAAGCTATCCCAAGCAGCTATTTAAAGCATCTGAATATTTGAGCTATTGCTTTTGCCATGTTAATTAATTAACTGTAGGTAAAGTTGGCTGCGGGTGAAGCTGATTGTTTTCTGATACTTCCTACCAGCAGG
>NW_010519977.1:24549-26411 GCF_000687285.1 Phaethon lepturus
CTCTCATTTTTGTGCAACAGATTTAAAAAAAAAAAAAGCAACATAAAAAAGAAAACAGAAGAACACCAAGTCTGGATTTCACACATTCAGTTTCTGGCCACTGTGTACTGTCCGAGGGTGTGACTGGGGTTGGGCATTTGAAGACTTTCAGATTCTGTTGGTGAGAACTGGAACTGGAGGTACTGTAGGCATCACTAGGCTGCCCTAATAAGGCTCTCCTGCCTACACCCAGACTTCCAGTAAAGACGACGTTCGTTTCAGGAGTGTAACGCAGGCAGTCAGGGCTGCCTGATCTTCGAATCTGCATTATATGTTAATGAACAAATAGGTGCATTCAGCCAGGGACCAGCATTTGAGCCTCTCTGCAAGCATTCACATTATGAATCTGAAATTATTTTACTTCAGTATAAATCGGGGAAAAAAGCATTCTATTACTCTGAACCAAAAGCAAATTATCTCCTCCTCAGTCTGAAATGGAAACAATACAAATGGATTGCTGATTGTAATCGTTAGCTGTGACTGCTGTGTCTATCACTCATTCCTGAAATAACTGTGTGAAAAAAGAAAATAAATAGGGTTTGTGTATCTCTGGTGTATGCCTCTGGGCGCAGATTCTGAGTGCATTCATTGCATTTTGGATGAGTCATCTTTTCTGGGTGAGGGAATCAGCAAACTGTCCTTCACATCAAGCACTGCTCTTTGCCCCGATGCCCCATCTCTCTGCCAGGTTTCCTCCTCCTCCTGCCTAATCTTCCCAGTGCCAGCACCTTACCTCTAGGTTTGCTCTCTCACCTCTTGCTTCCCATTCCTTCCCTCCCAGCCAAGTGCAGACACAGGCTGCTGCTCCCTGCCCAACAGCACATCTATGGGAACAAGTTGCATGTCCTCCACTGTCTGCCCGGTGCAGGGACTGACATTGCTCTTCTCCACCACCTTTGCTCTCCTCCCGTTTCCCAGAGGTACCCATTCACGCAGAAGCCAACCATGCATGTGCTGCTGGCATGTAGCCTCCTGGAGGACCTGCATGTGGGAAGAGCCTGCTGATTGCTGGAGCATATATGCAGATGCTGCCGTGGTCGCTTGATGGCCACCATCACACGGACCACCAGCCGGTCCTGCAGCTGCCATGCCTGGTGGAGCCGTCAGTGGTGCGAACAGACACCACATGTGATGGGTGTAGCATGGCTTTCTGCTGGGCTCAGGGTACATCTAATCTCTGTGCCAGAGCCCACTGCCTCAAACCTGGTAAGTGGAGCCTGGGGCTGCTGCAAGGGTGATGGTCCGGAGATGCTTTGGAGCAGTGAGAAAGGCGAGTTAGGGAATAAAACAGAGGCTTCAGCTGCTGTCTGGGTGTCTAGTGCGTTGTGCTTTTGCCTGGTTACCCTGGCGTTCAAACAGCTGGTGCAAAGAGTCACTGTTTGTCCAGCACGTGTATCCCTCAGAAGCGCAACTCTTGGTTTAGGCAAAAGCGCCGGCTGGTCCTCCAGCGGGCCAAGGCGCGGGGCGCAGGCTCCTGGGCTTGGCGAGACCGCGCACGTTGCAGGCACGCATGCCTTGAAACAGACCCTTAGCAGCAGGAAAAAAAAAAGCCCTTTGGCGGAGGGAATCGAGCCCCTGCCAGCTCCGAGGCATGGCTGCAGCTCAGCAGAGGCTGTGGGGGCCGGACGCTTGCCGAATACACCTCCTCCGCGCCGGCTGCGGTGATTGCTAAACCCTTTGAAAGCTGTTTCAGCAAAGTAAATCCAGCCACAAAGCAGGGCAAGTAGTCAGTGTTGGGTTTGGGAGGGCTTGGGGAGGGTGGATTTGTCTTTGTTGCTTTAGGGGTGGAGGGGCTCGGTGAAGGGTCTGTCGGCTGGGCGGGG
>NW_010519977.1:26442-29335 GCF_000687285.1 Phaethon lepturus
AGGAGGAGGGGGTCCCCAGCAGCCAGCACCAACACCGGTACAAGCTGCAGCGGGCTCACACCCTCGGACATGGATGCCTTT
The DNA here is from genome assembly GCF_000687285.1 of Phaethon lepturus. Lineage (NCBI taxonomy): Eukaryota > Metazoa > Chordata > Aves > Phaethontiformes > Phaethontidae > Phaethon > Phaethon lepturus. The sequence continues at coordinate 26,524 of NW_010519977.1, forward strand.
AATGGCTTAGCCCAGGTTTCAGTGCACAGGCTGGCTTTTGGATGTTGAAGTGATTTAGGTTTTATGAATGGCCATTACAGCTTAGTCATAAAATGTATTAAACTGTGGGAATTTGAGTTGCGTGTTGGGTTAGGTTTAGCTTTAAGCTAGCTAAGCAACATTAACCATGTGCGTATTGTATTTATATGCAATATAGTCACTTTCAAACTAGATATGTTTACTTCCATATTAACTCTTAATATTTTTTTTTCTTTAGGAGGCTGTATTTTATGTAATTTTAAATAAAGGTAAGGCATGCTTGTTTGTGCACAAGTTTGTGCATGTAAACAGAAAAAAACCAAAAAATGTGCTGTTAATAAGCCCCCTCCCCTTTATTTTCTATTAAGTATGTAACAATTCTGTTTTAGTAAATGAAGTAAGTTTTTTATTTGCACGCTTGACTGTCTGCTGTCTGTAGGTGTTTGCATTCCTACTTGCCAGAAACACCTTTTGTTTAAAGGCAGCACCCTTTCAGCAGGGTACCAGATATTACAGAAATACAAGCAAAACTGAGAGCTTAGCCTTGAATTTTTCCACAAGGTGGTACAACCTATTCCTGAGAAGCTTCCACATTTATCTAGCAGCCACAGGGCTGGATTCCTCACCATCTTCATTTGCTCCAGTGCAAAAGAGAGGAGAGAAGTATAAAATGCTGCCAGTTTGAAATATAGTATCTTCCACCCTCTTTACTCTGGTTTGACGTGTAAGGCAGTGGATGTGTCCTCCCCGTGTCTCATTTGAATGGTTATACTGGTATTTGCCAGCAGTGTTATTTGGAAGTGGTCTTTTTTAGCTATAATTTACCTAGCTATAATTTTAGCTATATTTTTCTAATCAATGCCTCTACTGAGACCAGCATTTCTCAGATCTCTGTGTTTGCAAGTGTCTCCTCCAGAATTAAGGCACCGTGCGTGTACCTTGCACTTGCTCTTTCAGGCCATGTTGCCTGCTCAGGAAGGAGCACAAGGTTTTGCGCCCGCTCTCCCACCAGAACAATGTTCAGATAGTGCCATATGCTGATGAAGTTGGACGAAGCCCCTGGACGCTGCCACAGGCGAAGGTGAACGTTTTTTTGCCTTGGAAACACGTGGCCAACGCCTGTGCACCTGCTGTGGCACTGCGCTCATGCCTGGGACAAGGGACAGTGACAAAACCCTGCTGTGGTATTTGCTGTGTGCCCGCGGAGGTGGCTTCACCGTGCAAAAGGAGGGACCAGGCTCAGGACCTTCAGGCTTCATCGATGCCTGAGTAAGCGCCATGAAGCCCCATGGCCTCCACGGTGAACCATCGCGAACCACGTGGTGTAACTTGCTCCTAACAACCTCAGAGCCATCACCCGAGCAGAGAATGCTTTTAACCACTGCCACACACCATGCGGCTTTTCTTCTAGGTTGTTTTCAACGTTACCTTTATTTTGGGTATTTACCGGTAATCCCTACAAAAGGAATTTGAGTTAGCTTGGGGACTTTGACGAGCTTTGCAGATAACGCTGTTCTCTTGTCTGTTTCTTGCATTGCTCCTTTGATAGCTGAGCAAGTATTTAATACAGGAGGGTTTTCTGAAAGCCCACTCTGCTAACACGGCATACCGTTGTTTTTCTCATTGTCAGTCCTTTTCCCGTTCAGCCAGGAGCACAGCCCCGTCCCTGGGTCCTCGCAGCCGCTCCTCAAGGCATGCCACGTCGACACTTAACTATGGCGTAAGCCTTGTGTAACCTAGAAACAGGTATCACAGGGAGAGGTGGTGCAAACCTGCCAACAGCGTGAGTTAGAGTGAGCCGGGGGTAGGCCTGAGGACGCCTTCTGCCGCTTCAAGTTACTCGTCCTGCCCGATTGCGGAGCACGGGAGACTGCTGTCCATGAGCGCAGCTCCCACCACGGCTGCCAGCGGACAGAACTGGCTGGGCGCCGGGATCGGGCCAGTTATCTCCCCAGTTATCTGCTGGGGAGATAACTCCTTCACTGGGTGGCACAACATCACACGCACAGCGAGCTACAAGCATCCTGCCGCGGCAGCCAGGTAGCGTCGGCAGGCAGAAGCCGGGCGGCAATGGGCTTTATGGCAAACTCAGAGGATGGCAGTGAGGGCGGATGGAGCCGGGGGGGCCATTTTCTCACCCGTAGAAGCACGTGTGCCTGTTCCCCTTCCTGGGGCTGGGAGGAGGGAATTTGGAAGGATATCCTGATGAGTCCTCGCCCAGCCCTGCCTGAGTTATCACTGCATGTGGGGACGGAGGCGAGTGCCTCCACACATCGTCCCTCTACGTCAGCGGCGCAACTAAAAACGAGTGTCAAAAAGCCCATTTCCCCTGATGGTGCTGCACAGGTGGAGCCTCTGCTCTGGCCCACGGTGTGGATTTTGCTGCTGGGCACAGGCTGGAGGAGAGAGTACAAAGAGGCAGAAGTACGTGGCAGAATTGGCACAGTCCCCCTGTGCGGCTGGTGCTGCTGGCCCCGCTCTGCCCTTGGGACCCCCGGGGTGGGATTGTTTAATGAGGTTTCCATTTCTCCGAGAAGCTGCTGCCATGGGAGTCTCTTTGCCACCCAAGAGGTGCCGGTGCAGCACCAGCTTCCCACAGCCTGGGCAGCGCCAACCCTTCGAGATGCCTTGGGGATCCCACTTGTCCCTGCTGGGGCCAGGCATCACCTTCAGGAGGTGTGGAGCAGCCTGCGGGAGGTGTGGGCAACACTTGCAAGACGAGCTGCTGCCTAAAAATTTTGCTAAATCTGGGCTGTGGACAGAGGCAGCTGCCCTGTACGACAGCCGGGGGGAC
>NW_010519977.1:29366-51066 GCF_000687285.1 Phaethon lepturus
TGGGCTAAATGTTGGGAGCAACCTGTACCCCTGTATCAGAGAGTACCCTGTTCCTTACTCTGTGCCCACAGCTACCCTGTTGCTAGCTGTGATCATCTGGGGACATGAAACAGGGATCTCTGCAAGCCTTTGTAGCCACACGCGGTGCTGCACTGCCCAAAAACAGCTGCCCACTCTCTGGGGGTCTTGGCGAACGGCCAACCTCCTAGTGAGGGGAGCAAGTGCTTTTGTTAATCGCCCACGTCAAAATGCTCTTCACTTTTTCACGCTCTTGGACATCTCTCCTGTGAGGCCAGGCAGAGGAAACAAGTGACCTTTCCTCGCAGCAAACGACACCGTGATGTTGCACGGCCTTTCCCGCAACTGGCTCATTTCAGAGAAATTGCAGCCGTGCTAGATATTCAGTTCGCACACGCTGAATACCACAAAGGCAGTAATGCAAGATCTGGTAGTGCTGCCATTTAGGGGAAGCACATGAACGACATTCTACATCCTCTGCCCAGCTGCTTTTGTTGTGTACACATTACTCACCTCCTCCTCGCAGTCTGGATGGGAAATGGCAATGCTCCGCAGAGTTCATCCAACCCACTGCTAGGCAGCACAGCGGTTTTGTTCGAGCCCAGTTCCTCTAAAGCTCTGTCTGTCTCCAGAGAAGTGCCAAAAGCCCTTAATCCCTGTGGCTGGGGAGAAGGTTCACATCTCTCCAGAGCTGCTGATCAGCTTGCAAGATTTCTCAGACATTATCGACTTGCATTTTGGAAGCTGCGCTTGCTGGCTGAGTACTGCCCTGGTAGCAATGTTGTGGTACAGCCCGTACGCCGGTGGCCGAATGGGCTGCTGGCCCATCACTGACGTTACCTTCTGAATACCAGCAAGGGTGGCTATGATCACGGTAATGTTTTCTAGCCATCATGACAGTCGGTCAGGACAAACAAGCCAATATCTGCTCATTATCAGAGCTTTCTACAGGCTTTTTACCGTCACAGAGCTGCTCTCCTGTTTAGGCTGCACAGACATGCCAAACAGCTAAGCTCAGATGCCCTCCATTGCAAATGCCTGAGAAAGGAGGGGGAGCTCTGATCTGCGGCCCCAGTGTAAAAGTGCAATAGCTCCCTAAGCAATGAGCCTGCCTGATGCGAACTGGTGCAAGTCCATGGCTGGTCATGGCTGTTGCCTGCTGGATTTCTGTTTCTCTGGCAGCACTGATTGATTTCTCCTTGCTGAATAGAGTAGAAGGGAAAAGAAAAGGCAAAGAGAGAAAAGCAACAAAATAGTCTGCCTGAGAAAGAGAGCAGCCTGCATGACTCTATCTTTAGTGCCATTTGTCTTGAAATGCTCCTTGGCCTTGTCCTGCTGCAGTTTTACAGTGCAGTGAGGCATAAATGACTATTTTGTGCAAGGGATGAAAGAAGCATGTTGGCTATACAGGCATGGATGCTACCTGCAGCATGATTCCTCAAGCTGAGATAATCTTACAAGGAAATTGTTTCTAAGACATGATTCTACTAATGCACAAAAAAAGCACAAAAAGCTGCAGAATCCTGGAACTTCCGCATTAATCAGATCTATCAAAAACCTTTAGGTTGCAGCCCAAAAGGAAACTGTTGTACACTGAAGCATGGCTATGAGCTGGGACAAGCCTATGGAACAACGCTTAACAATTCCACGTAGTAGAGGGCCATTTCATAAAATACTTCCTGAGAAAAGCCGTGGGTTGACCCAAAATATCTCTGGCTGTGGTTGCGCTGTGGGTTTTGTTCAGCATTTACTACCAGGAAAACCTGGGCGCATTGCAGGCAGATCTTGGAGCTTCTTGCTCCCATCTGAACTGTAAATAGTCACACTGCTGACAGTTTTAGCTGCCGTTATCAGCCAGGTGGGAACTGGCCCTTTATTTTGTGCTGCAAACGGTGATGGAGGGTCGTTTTGTCTTGACACCCCACCACAAACAAGGTCCCTTCGGGCAGGCAGAAGCCAGGCTGCATCAAACAGCCTAGGTTTGGCTTGCAGAAAGGCCTCCGCAGCATGGCTGGGCTGCACGGGGACAGGCAGGCAGCCTGCCCTTTTCTGCACTGGCACCTCTTTAACATTTCATAACGCTGGTGCCTTGAGATGGCTTAGTATAAAAATGGAGTATTAGTATTTTTATCTGTGTGTCGAAGCACAGTTGGAGTTTTGCTGGTTTGTAAGAGAGGAAATACCTTAGCCTCCTTGTGGTTTTTCTTCCCAGGATTTCTTCCTGTGAAGTAATGATCATGCCTTATATTCACTGCGGTGAGTAATTTAACAAATGGTTTGACTTAAAAAGAGAAACAAAAGGATACTTATTTTGGAGAGGAGTTGGAGAAGTTGCTGTTTTCCAGAAGTCTTGAAATTCCCTATTTCGCTCACCTCTCTCCAGTGGTCCAGGTAAAGGCAAAGCACTTACGATAACTTTCTGGCCTTGAGGAGTTACAAAAAGCGCAGCTGGAAAGATCTAGTTAGATATAGTCAGAGTTTTGACTTAATAAAGCGGAGAAAATTGCAGCTCCAGAAGCACGGCGGCGAGCTGCTGTCCGGCAGCTGCGGGTAACCGGTACAGCTTTCTCAGAGGCCTCTGTGCCATGGGACCAGGTGGCCAGGATGGCTGGGAGTCCCTCGGCTCAGCGGGGACCAGGGTCCTGGCTCTGCCCCAAGGGACCGGGGGCACCAAGCATGGCAGCAGGTACTGACCCTCCTGCAGGAGAGGGAGGGAGGGCGGACAGCTTCGGCATCCTCGGCTCATCAGCTGGCTCGTACGGCGGTCCAGGGTGTGTTGTCACATGTCATCACATGGAGGTGGCATGTGCCACAGGAAGGTAACTAGGACATGTGCATTTGTCTCCCTGAACTGCTGCTCTGTATTTTGGATCTACTGAGAGCTTACGCTGTGGTTTCACAGTTTAGGTTGAATAAAAATACAGGGTTTTGGGCGAATTACAAATCATGTGGTGTCTGGTAATTACAAACAGCATGAGCTGGCTGTCCCCTGGCCTGGCCTTCAGAGTTGGTCCTTGCATGCGTCCAGCATGGTCTCAGAGTTACTGCTTCGTCTGCAGAAGGGTGCTAGAAGTGCTCAGAAATGCAACGGGACCTCAGAGCACTCACCGCAGCCATCTGTTACTGAGAGTTCGACCCCGGCTTGATGGTCTGAGAGATATGTTCTGGTTTCTGCTAGGAGCTGCCTACTCTTTTTCTGGGTTTACCACTTTTCTCTGACTTTTAAATCTTCTTTTTATTTCTTCTTCCTGTGTTATAATGCTTATTCTGAATTTTAAGACTATTTCAGATCATCTAACGGTTTAACATCTTAAAATCCTGGAGCGAATACACATTCTAACTTTATGTAAAGCCAAAGGCGTAAGTATACCTATATTTAGGTATTTAATTTGGGGTATTTTAAGCACAGAAAAAACACTATTCATGTAACATATATCTCTAAAAAGAGCTTCGTCTCTTCTTAGTAATCTCAATTATCTGACAAAGTAGTCCCTCTGATTACTGGCTGATATAAAAGGATAATCTGATTTTTGCCAAGTTATCTCAACTTTAGCGCCAAGTTCACGTGAAGGCTCGGTAGCTGTGTGTGGTATTTACCACAGCAGCCATTGTGAAGGTGTATATTTGCTCACGTCAATGAGCGTGTGTGTGCAGGAGCCCAAAGGCCTATGCAGGGAAATACCTGCTATAGGATTACGAACCAGGTGTGCTCAGGGTTACCTCGCTGTCCCCATCTCCCCTCTGCAAAGCACCGGTGAGGAGGCTGCTGTCCTCTGAGGCTCCCAAAGTCTCAGCAGAGGAAAGGGTAAAAGTCTTGATGGGCCGTTATTTTCCTCCTGTTGCAGGGGTTTGAGGAGCAGCGGTAGCTGCGGTGACGGGCAGCCGTGCAGTCCCCCTGCCACACTGGTTGCCATTCTCCCACCCGTGGGAAACCCACCTTGGGGAGACCGCTCAAAGGCGGGGAGCAGGACAGCGCTCAACGGTTACTCTGTCATCTACCTAAAAAAGGACTGTTCTCCAGTTCTGTGCCAGCGCTCCCAGGAGGATCTCCCCTGCCCTTGGGCAGCTCAGGCTGTAGTGCTGCCTGCAAAGAACAGCAGGAGAGAGAGGAGGAAATAAAAGTTGAAAGCTGGCTCTCGTTTCCATAGAGTAGCTTGCATTTACCTGAATACATCACCGAGCCCTGATACCCACCTCTTTTAACTTCCCTCTCCTCTTCCTCCTTCTGTTCTCCTTGATCTCTGCAGATGTGCTTTCTCTTCCCTGGGCATGGGAGCAGTTCAGAGCTGATTTATTTCTGATAAAGCACTGTCCGACACCAGATAGATGGGCTTTTTTAAATTTCTCCCTTGGACTACCCATGTTATGGAAATCCTGCTGCACGACCATGCCGGTTCAGGTAGATGGAGGTCATGGTAGCTGGCAAGCTCCCAGGTTCCCATCACTGATTTATCAGCTTCAGATTCCCACTTGCTCTCTGTATATTGGTCGAAATCTCTTTCAAGGCTTCCCGTTATTAATATGACATGCCTTATTTCACAGCATGTCACCTGCCCCTATGGTCTAAGTGAGGCACTGAGATACGCCCTTGCACCCTTGTCTGTCCTGCTTATTCCAGAGGGTCTGATATCTCTCTAGAGCATGCAGTTAGTGGGCCAGTTGATTCTTGCACAGCCCCATTCTGGTACGGCTTGACTCCCCAGCCTGGTGGGCAGTGGGTTGGCCAGGACCTGAGATCACTCAGCACAGCTACATTGCATGTACATGTCCTCTCCAGCAATGGTGCCCCTTTCAGGCTCATCTCTGCATTGGCAGCTCACATGCCTGTGTTTCATCAAGGTTTGAGAAAGAGTTTGCAAATGTGAAAATCAATCCCTTTCATACACTTTTTTCATAAAACCAGTGGCCCTTCCTCTTGGCGATGATGTTTGCTGTGTATGGACAGTCTTGCGTGACTGTCCAGGGGCCCAAGCTTTAACATCTTCCTCCTTAGTGGGTGTTCACACAGAATGGTTGAGGTTGGAAGGGACCTCTGGAGGCCACCTGGTCCAAGACCCCTGCCCAAGGAGGGCCACCTAGAGCCAGCTGCTGAGGACCATGTCCAGATGGCTTTTGAGTATCTCCAAGGTTGTAGAGTCCACCACCTCTTTGGGCAACCTGCGCCAATGCTCAGTCACTCTCACAGTTGAAGAAGTGTTTCTTGGTATTCAGACTGAACCTCTTGTGTTTCAGCCCGTGCTCATTGCCTCTGGTCCTGTCACTGGGCTCTGCTGGAAACAGCCAGGCTCCATCCTCTTCACACCCCACTGTAGGTATCTGTACACATTGGTAAGATCCCCCTGAGCCTTCCCTTCTCCAGTCTCAGGTGTCTCAGCCCTTCCTTACATGAGATGCTGCAGGTCTGTCATCGTCTTGCTGGACTCTCTCCAGTACATCTGAGTCTCTCTCGTACCGGGAAAGGAAACTACTGTGTGGGAAACTACCAAAAGCATGAACCAACTGAGACAGCAGCTGTGACCTTTTCTTTTCTCCTTTTAGTATAGTGAAAGGGATTCAGCTGTGTCAGTTTTTGGTTTTGATTTCAACCTGCCTCTCTGCTGAGCTCAGTTAAACCTTGCACGCTTGGAGAGTTTCATTCTCAGTGCAGTTTCACCATTCCATTTGCCAGTCAACTTCAGATTGTGGTTTCTGTGCCACTCTGCACTGAGATGGTGGTTTTCAGGCTGCTAGGCCCGCAGAAAATAAATCAGTGGAAGAAACCTATTGCTAAAGGCTTTCACTTGCTGGACATGGGTCTCTGCCTCTGCCAGAAAACCTGGAAGGTTTGGAAAGGAAAAACAAATTGAAAAGCACTGCTGTAATTGAACTACTATAATTCCAAATCAATCGAACTCTGCCAGATCCAAGCATCAGCACTCGAGTCTCGTGCTCAGAAGCACGATGGTGCTCCTTGGTGAAGGTGCTCATCAAAATGCAAAACAAAGAAACACCTTTGGTTAACGAGGTAGTCCTGTTGTCAGGGACTCCGCCCTGAGCACAGCTCTGTGGCAGTGTCCCACATCTGGGACAGGGGCTGTGCCTCAGTCTTTCTTCCATAGCAATGGGAGTAAGACTGAAGAAGAGGTGTGACTGCATGGTGAGTTTGGTTGTCTGACATCCTGAAACACATCTGAAATGCAGAAGTTTTTTGGGCTGGAGGAAGTCGTGGCTTATTACATGAAAGGAGTAGTTCGACTTAGGGTTTGTCGCATTATGTCACACACAGCGCGGAGCCCTATTTGTGGATCAGGCCTTCTGAGTGCTCGGCACAGAGCAAACCCAGAACAAACGGGTGTCTGAGGCGAAACACAGGCATTTTCTTTCATCTGCGCACTCTGCAGGTGCTGCTCAGATGCAGCCCCTCGCTTTTGAGGAGCTCCTGTAAAACGTGCAGCTGAAACAAGCAATATTTTTGCAATCAGCTGGTGCAGCTGCATTGACCCAGCTACCAGCCTGGCTGCAGGTATAAGCCACTTGTGAAGGTTATCATCGCTGGCCTAACTTGGGACAGATGTTGCCAAGTTAGTTACTTAAAGGGGTTGGTTTCAATTGACTTTATTGCAACCAGTTATTCCCTTTGAAGTGTCACCTGTCCTCCAGAACAGGAGGGCTGCCAGGAGCAGCAGGCTGGCTGTCACCAAGCTGCTGAGATACCTTACTGAGATGCACACTAAATATCCTCCCATCAAAAGCTAAATCCCACACTTTCAGGCTTGAACCTGGTCTGCTCAAGCTAACTCTAATGTACTTGAGAGTGGTTAAGAAGCTGAATGCTCTGAATTCAGTGCAAACCAAGGTTTCATCTCATTTTGATTTTGTGGCTTTAAGGAAGCTCTATGTCTGTTTCACAATGCCAGTTTGGGAGTCTTGCACTGATTTAATTATGTGATTTTTAAATCGTACCTTTTCTTAATCTGCAGTGACTTGGAATAAAAGAAGGGCTTAGATCTTCTTTGATGAGAAGCCAAAGGGCAAACCGAAAATGCCATGCCTGATATCTGGAAACGTGGAACACACAGGGCTGTGGACAGCACAATCTCCTTGCGGGCAAAAGAAGCCTCAGGAAAATCTATCTTTTGCAGCTCAATTTGCCATTCTGTCTTTGGGCATAGCGTGTAACATGTGCCTCACAAAATTTACCGGGTGGTAGCTAATTTGCTAATTTTGTGACCACAGATGTCATTTGATTCATTTCAGGAAAGTGCTTGCCCTCAGTGCCTCACATTTTGCCTTTAAATGGTCAGGAATGTATTTGCAGGCTGCCGTAACAGTGGTTTAGATGACTGCCCTTTGTCTGATTCAAGAACAACTGTTTTGTCTAAGCAGAATTTACATATTTTAATTATGTTCCTTTAGAATACATCACATTTGTGCTGGATTAGCTTTCACAAAAAAAAAAAGAAGAAGAGAGGCTGACAATGAAGCCAGCTTGCGCTGCATGCTGCACTGCATTTTGCTTGTCTTAATGCACTCACCGGAGGCCACCGGGCTGCCTGGTCTGCTCTGGAGAGACAATGCTCCAGTGCCATTTACATCAGGGTAATCCATGATAGCTGTTTTAAACTTCAGATTGAGAAAAATGTCCTTTGGCACTTGATGGGCCACATTAAACACCCTGAAAAATAATTTTCAGGTCTTAGACCTGCACCAGCACAGAGAGGCATACATACTTAAATGTATGTATATACCCACGTATATGTGTATTTTAGTTCAGTAAGCATAGTAATCCCCTGAATTCCTCCTTCCCCTAAAGGATCTGATCTGGAGGCTTTACTTGAGTCTTGGCCAGAGAAAAGCAAGAGCATTTAAACTTCTCTTTTCTTCAGTTTGCACGGTGGGAGGTCGGTCAAATGGGAAAATGAGCACTTGCTCATAAGAGTGTAAAGAGAGGTCTGATTTTCTTTTTACTCCAATTCTCTGACATTTTCATAGTAATGGGTTTAGCCCTGCTGCACACAACACCAATGATGCTAGGATCCAGCCCACTGATATTCTGGATGACTGTTGTGTTCCTGTGAGCTTATGGCTCAGTAGTCGTCTGTTTTCCTTTATTTTTTTCTATATGTTAGAGTTTCAAGATGATTTATCTGGTAGTTGCAAGGAAACATGTGATAGCTGGGTCTGATACCACTCAGAGGGAATTAATACTGTGGAGTAAGCTGAGTGGGGTTGCAAAGTGGATGTAAAAGGGGAAAGTGGAAGAAAGTTGTTATGTAAGGAGGAAAAAGGAAAAAACTTTGAAACAGATGGACTGGGATAGAAGGTTCAGTGGTAAAGGTGGAGCAATCAGAAGCTGTGATGTGATGGTCACTGTAGCTGAACTTCGTTGGCTGAGTAGCCAGGGAATTTGGGGGAGCTGTGTTTTGGTACAAGAAGAAGAACTTACCCTATAGACAACTTTGCTCCAGATGCATTGGCTTGGTGACCTTAAGACTCAAAATGGGCGTTGTACTCATGTGCTTGGGACAAGAGAGGTGACAGAAATGTCATATCAGGCTTGCACGGGCTGCAGCTTTCCTTATTACCATGGTTAGATTGCACAACTGTTCAGACTCATGCACTTGGCAGTTTGGTTAAATCTTATCTTCACCTTTAAGATCATGTGCCCTGATGTGATAGAGCAATGACAGCAGATGCCCTCAAATAATTTTTATTCCCAGAGCTGCCTCCTCTAACCCTTGATATGATCCAGGCTGTGACTGTCACCAGAGTCTTTTGCAGCATGGTGGATGCTCATATCACCACAGGCTTTTCTTCTGCGGTGGCAGAGACTTTTGTCTCCCCTGTGCTGTGGTCTCCCTGGCACTGCTGCAATCCCTTATTCTCTACAGTTTTTATGGTGGATCCCTCCAAAATACCACCTGCAGGTGCTTATGTTTGCCCACTGCTCCTCTGAGGACCCAGCTCCAGGACAGAGAGGCATTGGCTTGGTGACCTTAAGGCTCAAACTGCATGTTGTACTCATTATAATAGAAATCTTGTCTCTTCTGTTGAAAGCCATTTTTATTTCACCAGGGCACTTTCAGTATAAGTCAGTCAGTTCCTTTTTTTCCTGTAAGTGATGATAACAAGCGATTGTCACATATTGCTGCCATGTGTGCAGCTCCTTTCCATACAGCTGGCAAAGGTTAATATGGTTCATGTAGAGCTGGCAAAGGTTAATGTTGTTCACATGAAGTTGCAAGGTTTAGGCTTTATCTGCCCTGTCTGCTGTTTAGGTATTGCTGCAGTTCAGAGGAGAATCACCTTTTTTTTTAAAAGCTGGCACTCAATGGAAACTTTGGGTCTAATTTCCACCAAGTAATTTTGGTCTTTCCATAATGAGTCACAGCTTAAGTAGTGGACTTTTGAACTCTCATTGCAGTCCCGTACATATTTTTGTGCAATGATGATGAGTTACTGTCAATTAATGGGAATCTGGGTGTGCTGGCCAGGCTTACTGGGGAAATAAAGCTGCCGGTTTTCTGGGCAGTGTATCCTTCAGCACTTTGTGGTGGGTGCAGAAGGCAAGTGTGTACTGAAACAGAAGCAGGAGGAGCTGAGACAGGCACAGAGTGAGCCCCAGGGTTATGTCCATCGCTGGAGAGCAGTCCCCCAGAGACACAGGCTGATGGTGGAGCTGCTTTACCCGTTCTAACAGCACATGCAGAGGAGGTGGGACTCCCAAGGATGAAGTCATGGTCTTTGGCTTTGCAAGTTACCTTACCCCACCTCTGATTGCCCACGGCATGGTGCTGGCTTTGAAAGACTGACCTTGCTGCATTTCACAGCGCTGACCGCATGCCCCTCTCCACGGGGATGGGTGTGAGCCGCAGGGGAGAGCTACCCACATACAACAGCAGTGAGCACAGTCCTGCGTGGGGGCTGGCGATGCACACATAGCTGTCAGTGCGTGCTTCAGGATGCCTCCTCACGTGGCTGTGGGCTTTGCTGCTGTTACTGAAGCAATTAACCAACCCTGCCATCATATCCTTACCAAGATCCCATTCAGCACCTGCCCTTCTGCTCTTTGGGGCTTGCCAGCTCCTCTGGTCATGACAAAAGACCAACAGCTGATGCATTACCTTTCACAACTGTGCTCCGCAGCCTTTTTTTCAGGCAAGACTGTGTTAGGTACGAGTACATTTCCTCTCCTCCATTTACAGTGAGCTGGTGTAGGCTTTATGCTCTCCACATCTTGCCAGCTGCCAGCATCTGCCTTCTGCAAGACTGCTTTCTGCTGCTCCCACCGCCCACCTGCACACAGGCTGCCAGAAGCACAGAAAAGCAAGGTGGTGCTTCCAAGAAGATGTTTCCACGGCCACAGGAAGGATCGTCAGCCCCTGCAGGAATGGGCACCTGCATTTATTATTTACCTAGTACTGGCCTTGGAAATGAAATGGTCCCAGCAGCTCAAGTGCTGTAGCATTTCCCTGGGCATGCCTCTCTCCCAGCAGACAGGGATTACGGTCTGCACGCAGAGGGACAGAAGAATCCAGTTACAGCTAACAGGCAAAACCATTAAGAGCACACCAGAAGCAATGCAGGTGTAATAAATATTGCATGAACGTGTTTGCTCTTTGCCCCTGACCCTCTGCGGTCTCAGGACGGAGGGCTTTTTAGTTGAGGGCAAAATGCAAAGTGAAAAAATCCCTATGCATCTGAAGCAAATAAGGGTCATGAATCCAAACTCCATAAAGCTGCAGAAATGCCTTCCGAGGCAAACTGCGACTAAAATAGCTAATACTTATAAACCTCTCAGGAATAAATTATTGACTGGAATTATAAAAGATCATTATCAGCCTGAACAAGGCAGAATTTTACCTCACCTGCTGTGATATCAAACCAGCAAAAAGTGACATTATTGCCATATCAGACCAACACCATCCTCTGAGCATTTCCTGCACCTGGGGAAACACACTCCCTGTTTTGGGCTAACGGGAGTCTTGCTCCAAAACCACATTTGCTCAGATAGCATTTTTGCATAACTCTTCTTCCACTTCTCAAAATCCAACCAGACCTGATGCGAGGCAGACCCTGAGATGGACTTGATCCATCCACTGGCTGTTTTTTCAAAATCTCAAATACTAGATGGGAGCCATTGTGAAAACACAGCCAAGTCTGCAGCTGTGGTAGCTCTGGATGAGGGCATGTGGACCAGACCTAGAAGAGAGAGACTCAGACTACTGCAGTGGCTAGGTATGATCTCAGACTGTCTTGTCAGACTACCATGGACCTCTGGGACCTCCTATGGGTTTTGTTTGAGACTCTTCTTCCCTGTGCAATAATCCTTATTTTTTCTAGGATGTCCCATGACTTCAGAGAAACTCTGGCGGGACAGACCTTACTGTATTAGCAGCAGGTAAACCTTGTGTTACTCTGGAGAAATAGTTCTTTTCTCTTCTGCCTCTCTAGCCCCCAGTGCCTGTTGCTTTATTTCTCTCATTTTTGGATCAACTGAGGCATACTTCATTCTGCTGATCTTCTCTTCCACTATTGCATTTCCATGCTCTCTTTTTAGTGTTATGCATTTTGGAGGCACGGTACCTCTATTACTTCATGGCTGTATCACAAGTGGCACACTTTAGAGCATTTGGCTCTTAATTTAATGGTATTTTCCTTACCAAATTAATACTATTAATAATAAGAACAGCTATGCCTGGAGTCTGGATAGCATAAACCTGGACCCTGAGCAAGTCATCAACAACTGATCAAGCCCTCCTGCTGTTTCTGAGATCGAGCACAAGAATGAAAAATGTTAATAGCCAACGTTTTGTGTGAAGTCACTGAGCATTAAGCCAAGCTGCTGTGAATGTCAGAGAACACACTCTGTCTGTGATAAGAACAACATTGTGTAAGGTCCTTTTATTACAGGCCAAGCTAATAACAGATTATCTCACATTTCCATCAGCTAAATGCATGCACACAGACTGCTACTGCACCGCAGTGGGATCCCACCTGGCCAGTCTAAACAACTGCTGTCTAGAGCAGCTTTCACAAAAGCTCTACTTGATTTTGCTTTGACTTACAGTAGGAAGTATCAAACATATTGTGCTTTCCTGGCAATACTGGCATTACTTGCAAGCAGCTTAATGGGCTTTGAAATTAGGAGTATTCATAGTACTACATGAAAATTGATTTCAGATCAGCTTCTGCCTTATTCTGCCTAGCAGGCCGGAGAACTTGTAACCAGAGTGGTTTACGGTATTAATCCTCTGTTCTTTGATTCCTTAAACGTGCTTTAGTGGCCTGACATCTCACCACGTCAGGGTGCATGACAGCCTGGGTGAAGATCTCAGCCTGTGGAAGTCTGGAGAAAAATGTCTTTCATTTCTGTTTCCAAGACTGCCCTTTTGCACAGCCAGAGATCTCCACGAGTGGAGAAGACCACTCACCCCAAACCATCTCTGACCTAACAATCAGGGATCAGCCTTCTCCACTGGAAACAGGGTCACTGTTTTTAGCGCAAGAAGTTTATACCCACTGGTAAAACAAACAAACATAAGCACTTGCCCAGGGAAGTAAGGTGCAGGTTATTTATTTAATCCTTGGAGCAGTCTGACTCCCTTTTTTCTTTCCTCTCTGAGAAAACTCCAGAGGTGAGTGAAGACAAACTAGGTCATTCTTTTTATTTTTTTTTTTTTTTTAATCAGGGGGTTATTGCATTTGTCAATCTATGTTGCTTCTGACACAGTGAAAGCTGTGGATGAATTTTGGAGCCTATAAGCCTGATTTATGTGCCCATTTCCACCACTTTGAGAGCATAAAGAGATGGCAAACTGGGCATGTATGTGATGAATATCCACAGAAAAAAAGAAGTATGTGCCGACAAAACAGCTTCAAGTATCCTTAATGCAGATGAGAATTGGGCTCACAGCATTCAGGAGTTATTCAAAGCTCATGATACATGTCAGCAGCAATGATGATAAATCTCAGCAATTCAGGAGCTCATCAGTTCTTCTCCTTCTCACACTGGGTACCTGTTTGCACAAGGAGCTCCTTGGAACTGAAGAAAAGGCACCACTGAGTACATAAATACAAGTTTTTCCTACTGTTTTCTTTTTCAGCACACAGAAGTAATCTGAGGACTTCTGAAGTGCAGGTTTTTCTTTCTTTTTTTTTTTAACCATCAAAAACTTTCCTTCTCAATTGTCAGACAGCGGAAATAAATAGTAGAAATAAAATAAACAAGAGGGAAAATAGATCCCTGGGTCTGGGTGTTTGTAGCCAAAGGACCCACTTCATCTCAGCTGCTGCAGCACCTGCCTGCAGCTTGGTGGAAGAGGAGCACCCCGAGCTTGTGCCACTTGGGGAAGGGGTGCACTGCCCCATGCCCTGGTACCTGTGGCAGAGGAGGAAGATGCGTGGCAGCAACGGGCTCGGGTGACCACATCCCAGAGGTGGAAAGGAGAGGCTTGCCCCCACCTCTCTGCAGCCTTGCTTCCTCTCTTACACTCTTCACTTTCCCTCTGCCAGTCTCCACACAAACCAGGACCCTGCTGTGGATCACCGCTCCCCCTGCTCTTCTCGCATACCATACCTCTTCCCACCTTTCCTACCCCACAGGATCTCCTCATCCACCTTCTCCCCTTAACAACACCTCCTCTTCCTCCTCAACCTCGTTCCGCATCTTGATGGGGAAGCAGGGCTGGACCTCTGCAGCGGGGGCTGCGAGAATGATGATCACCCAATAAGCCACGCAAGTGATTTTTGTACCGGCATTTGTGCGTATCAGTACCAGGCTGCTGGTGGCACAGGAGCGTCTGGCCCTGAACACATCTCTCAGCCAAAGCCCAGCCTCTGCAGGTGCCCTGGGGGGCCTCAAGAGCTGAGAAACCTGATTCCCCCTTCTCCTTATCCCTGACAGGTGACACGATCCCAGTTTTCCAACCAGCTGCAGACACAGCAGCGGTGCCGCGGTGAGATGAACAGGGACTCCGAAACTCAGGGCGTGCTGTGGAACCCTAATGCTGCTGTTACACCTGCGTGAGCATCAACCTCTCCTTCCACTACTTGTCTGACCCATCTTCACCCACATCTGAGGGTCGTAGCGGGAAGTCTCACACTGAGCGCACACCTGAACGGTCAAGCGGGCCAAAAAGCAGGGAAGGGCAAAATGTGCGATTTCATCCCCAGCCAGGACTCCCTCCACCCCAGCCCTCAGGGCCATCCGTGGAGAGCAGGGCAGCAGGGAGGGGAAAGGACATGCAGGGAGCATGGGAAAACATGGTACCAAGAGCTTCGCCCCCCATGGCCAGGCTGCTGCAGAAGAGCACATCTGCCAGCTGTGAGGTTTTACATAGAGCTCCGTGTAAAATAATTACTGCAGGAGCCTGAAAAGGATGACGTCTGGAACGACCTTCCCTGTTCCCTGAAAGGGGGTTGCGGTGAGGTGAGTGTTGGTCTCTTCTCCCAGGTAACTAGTGATAAGACGAGAGGAAATGGCCTCAAGTTGCACCAGGGGAGGTTTAGACTCAATATTAGGAAAAATTTCGTCACTGGAAGAGTGGTCAAGCATTGGAGCAGGCTGCCCAGGGAGGTGGTGGAGTCGCCATCACTGGAGGTGTTCAAAAAAAGTGTAGATGTAGCCCTTCAGGACATGGTTTAGTGGACATGGTGGTGTTGGGTTGATGGTTGGACTTGATGAACTTAAAGGTCCTTTCCAACCTTAATGATTCTGTGATTCTGTAGGGGAGGGGTGCAGGTTGTTTCCATCTATGCGGTGACTGGCAAAGCGGGGGTCCCCCGTGGCACTGCAGGACACGCACGAACCCACCTGGCACCTTGGTGCTGGCGGTCTGGCCACCGGCTCTTTCACGGCTTCTCCCTGGTGCTCCCAGGAGCTCCTGAGGTCATCACTCATGCTTGCCGTGATCTGGGTGCCTTTACACGGTGGGACTGCAACACGCAGACCTGTGTGTGGGCTCTCCTGGCCACCGGTGGGTCCCATTCCCACCCTTTCATTGGT
The DNA here is from genome assembly GCF_000687285.1 of Phaethon lepturus. Lineage (NCBI taxonomy): Eukaryota > Metazoa > Chordata > Aves > Phaethontiformes > Phaethontidae > Phaethon > Phaethon lepturus. Next base: position 44,371 of record NW_010519977.1, read on the forward strand.
ACACTGTGCTGTGGCCTCTGAGGCCGGTGTTCAGGGAGCACCACACTCCTGCCTCCTTGCAACATGTCAAATGCCACCCAGGGGTGCCTAGTAAGTGTGTTGTAGAAGACAGACTGTAAAGTAAAAAACAGGTGTTGGCGGTTTTTTTTAGCTGGGCGGCCTCTCCGCAGCTCTCCAACATGCCGTAAAATAGGAAATCTGGCAAAACATTGCTCTGCTTTATCTTTCCCACAACAATGGCTCTCAACATCTTACTTGGCTGTCAGAAAGAAGTCTTTCTGTAATGCAGAAACAGGTGAGGCCAAGTCCTCATACAGGGACCTCTGACAGTCAGCACACACCAGTGCTGAAAACAGGAAATTCAGTGTCATTTTAAGCAGGCAAAATATTTTAAAACGGTCTGAAAAGATGTACAAAGCCTGTATTTCTGCCCTCCGGACAACACTGCTTAACTCCCCACCATGGATAATGAGTTTGCCTACAACTCCTGGTAACGATGCCTTTTTTCTATTGCTTTGGTAGTGCCCTTTGTGGACATCCATGTCCCCACTGCTTGAACTGATGCAACCCAGCAGATGCGCAATTACTTCTTGGCACATGGCAGGAGAGCCGCGCCTGGAGAAAGGACTTACCTGACTCAGACTAGTTGACTTAATGGAAATGGGAGTTGCTGCACTTTGACAATATCCCTTCCTCCTCACTTTATTTTTTTTCAGCATCAGCATTTTGCATGTGCCTCTGGACATCTCTCTCACAAGAAGAGATTATCGGTGGCACAGCCTCTGTACTGGCTTAATACCTCCCCAGCATGGCTCAATGCCGTGGCTCAACACCACGGGGGCGGGGTGATGCAGCCTCGGCAGAACCACGAAAGGTATTGCCACCCATTTTCAGTCCTTGGTGTGTCTGAAGCCCAAGAAATACTCTATTTTGCTCCAAGCACTGGGTTACCAAAGAAAGACTGACAGCTTGAAGATCTCTCCAGGAACTGCAGCAAAAATTAATCCTTTGAGATCACCTGAGATAGCCATGATATGCGCATTTCCAGGTGGGCCCTGGCGTATTGGAGGGGTGGGGGAGACAGGAGGCCAGCAGAGTCTTTTTTGGCACCAAGAAATCAGGACTGTTACTGGTGGCACAACTCACACAGCATCACCAGTCTCCAGCAGCCAAGGGTAGTGCTGAGGTCCCAGGCTGCCTTCATTTCAACTCCTGCGGAAGACCACTGGTGCTCAGATGATCTCCTTTGGTTATTGGACTGCAGGTGACTAAGCAGCAGGAAACATCCGTGCCGTGTTTTGAAGGCAAATGGCACTCGGCTGTATGATGGTCGGTGCTTTCCTCCCTGACTCCACATGTCAGCAACCATTTTTACCACGTCTGGGTTCTGGGCCCTGTGCGTGAACAGGATTGCCCTTTCCACAGGCAGGAAGCTCATGTCACTGGAGGTACGTGGAGGCGCAGAAGTAAGATGGTAAGGGAGAAAAGCAACCGGGTATGGGGGGTAGGCCATTTGCGGAGGGACAGCCAACTGTGGTGGCGATGGGTGCGTGCTGGCTCTCAGCAGCCTCCCGTGCCCATCCCTTCAGCCTCTCTGCAGTGAGGACTGAAGCCACAGTGCGCCCAACCTGTGCTCCAGCATTGCTGCTGGGAAGACGACACCCATGCATCCTTTCCCAACCTTACCGATACACCCACTGTTTGAAAAGCAGAACAAAAGCAAGATTCCCCGTGAAAACATGATGCCTCGGTGCCTGTCCTTCGGCCCCAAACCTCCTGGGAGTCTCACCTGCCTGCTTGCTTCGGGTCTGCTCACCGGATGGCTCCCTGCCCCAAGCAAAGCGCGAACTCCGGCTTTGGTGCCTGTGCCAGCACAGAAACCTCTCGCTTGCACAAGCGCAGCATCCTGGGCTTCTGGCTTGCAGCCAGTTCTTATGAAAAAGCAAGGCAGACCTAGGTCTGGAGGCCTGTGACGGGTTGTCAGTAAAATTGCTTAATTAAAGATGCTCCCTAAATCAACCCTTAAGGCCTCACCGTGCTTTTGTTTAGTACTTTCATCAGGCAAATATTTCTTAATATCTATTGGGAAACGTTGAAGATCACATGTGGATTTTTTGCACATTTGGGATTTTTTATTTTATTAGACTGTTCCTTTTGTGGGCTTATGCGCTTGGAGGCTTAAGAGAAGTGTGGTGCAGGAGGAAAGTGTCTGGAAGTGGTTTTAAGTAGCAAGGCAGGAATTCTGTCCCTTCCCTAAAGTGGGCTTAAGTGATTTTCCAGCAAAGCCAGCAGTATGGTGTGCTTAGCTAATGAGTCCTTCACCCCAAGCCATCTTCCCTAATGGCAGGTGTTTTGAAGCAGTTTTCAATAGCAATGATGTACCACAGTGGGGGTGTCTCTTTCCAAAGTAATCCTGAAAAATCAGCACACAGGCAGGCAGATAGCATCATGTCACAGTTGTACAATAACCACTATGCTGGAATGCCATCAGGTGAGCACTGGCATTTCATGACCTACATGGGTATTTCTGTGTCAGTAAGAAAACCCCTGGTCTGCTCCCTTACACTGTGAAGTCTAGCCTTCAGACACGTGCTGAGTTGGTGGTCAGGTTGGGAAGAGTTGGGGCTTGGGGCTCATTCAGTCTCCGTACTTACAGGAGAGTGGTAAAACCCACCAGGCTCTGGCATTGAGGCAGAGGTTTGGTCCCAGCTCCCAGGTGTTGCTCTTCTTTCTCAAGAGAGATACTGGGAATTTTAGATGGGTGGGTAGGTCTTGCTCCAACACAGCAAATCCTAGGAAAGGATGTACATTGCTCCTCACACTCCTGTGCCTCCTCTCATACCACCGCTTCCTTGCTAGCACCAAGGCACCAAGGATTTACCTGGTGGCCTTCACTTGTCTTCTTTCAAAAACCTTTTGGGAATTTTTTTAACCCCCAAAGTGTCTTTTGAATGTATGACAGAATCTTACTGCTGGGCTTTTTGCTCAGCATTGTGATATCAATGAATGAAAACCACGCTCGGAGACAAGGACTTCGGCCAACAGGAACTTCAGTGTTGGCTTTATGCATAAAGCAGTGCCAAGAACATAGTAAGCCTCAGCATAGAAAACTAACTACCGGACTGTGCAATCTTGTTGTGGGAAAAATTTGTGTTACTCTTGCTTCAAAACCAGGAGCTTGAAATAAAACAGAAAGACAAATGTCTCTGAAGAAGTCAAACCCATCTTTGATTCAAAGTGCGAGGGGAAAAAAAATGAAAGGAGGAAAGAAAAAAAAGAAAAAAAACAAGCAGGCCACTCTCTTGTTTTGGTGGAGATTTATTGAGCTTGAGAGACCCACCCCAGCATGTCTTCTGATCTTGTGATTGCTGCTTCTGTCAATCTTTTGACTAGTCACTGACGATATTTTCCACCTCTTTGGTGCTTGCAGTGGCAGTGAGGTAGACTGGAAGAAGTTTCTCTGTCAGCAGCAGTTCAGATTTTGGTTGTTTTCACCTAGCAGGTTCCTGCAAGTTGAGAAAAATGGAAGCAGGGAGAGGCAGAGGAAGGAAAAAAGCTCAGTAATTTTGTCATTCCTAAAACCTATGACTATAACACTATACCCTCCTCTTTCTCTTATGTTACTAGTAAGATGTTTTAGATTCAGGGATGGGGTGCTAACTGACAGCTCATCACAAACATGATTATTTAGAGAATCCTTATGGAGTGTGTTCATGAAACAATTAGTTGCAAAGCAATTTTTCCCCATTGTTCAATGAGACCTTATAGTAGCCTTCCAGTACCTGAAGGGGGCCTACAAGAAGTCTGGAGAGGGACTTTTTACAAGTACACCACAAGCATGTAGTGATAGGAGAAGGGGTAATGGCTTTAAACTGAAAGAGGGTAGATTTAAATTAGATGTAAGGAAGAAATTCTTCACTAGGAGGGTGGTGAGGCACTGGCACAGGTTGCCCAGAGAAGTTGTGGACGCCCCATCCCTGGAAGTGTTCAAGGCCAGGTTGACTGGGGCTTTGAGCAACCCCCAATTGAGAGCTGCTCTCAATCCATTCTCCACCCATCCTGTATTTGTGCTTAGGATTACCCTGACCCATGTGCAGGACCTTGCACTTGGCCTTGTTGAATTTCATGAGGTTTGCACGGGCCCACCTCTCAAGCCTGTCAAGTTCTCTCTGAGTGGCATCCCTTCCCTCCAGTGTGTGGACTGCACCACTCAGCTTGGTGTTGTCTGCAAACTTGCTGAGGGTGCACTCGATCCCACTGACCATGTCACTGACAAAGGTGTTAAACAGTGCTGGTCCCAGTACTGACCCCTGATGAACTCCACTCATCATTGGTCTCTGCTTGGACATTGAGCCGTTGACTGCAACACTTTGAGTGCGACCATCCAGCCAATTCCTTATCCACTGAGTGATCCAATCTGTCAAATCTCAACCTCCAATTGAAAGACAAGGATGTGCAGTACAATGTCAAATGCTTTGAGCAAGTCCAGGTAGATGAAGTGCTAGAAACCTGGGGACTTCAGGCTCCACACCAAGCCTTGGGCACTGGGAACCTAGAGCTGCAGTGCGTGCTGGGGACATCAGTGACAGTCACCATTTCCAAGCACCGGCTTCTTAGGGTGCCTATGTTGTGTGCATTAGCTTTCCAAAGTGAGGTATGTGCCTTATCTGACAGGTAGCTGCTGAAAAATTGTTTGTAGCGCTGTCTATCAGCCAGCTAGGTTGTTTGGGTGGGCACCAAGTTGTCCATGCTTTTGCTGAAAAGCATCCAAAGGGGGAGAAAAAAGCAAGTGTTAATAGTTGGTAATAAATTGTATTTATATAAAATGACAAATGTTAAGAAATGAAAGTATTTCACTTTCAAATACATGAGGACCCTTGCTTGAAACATTCTGACGTGGTACGTAAACACCGCCCTGGGGAAGCTAGAGGAAATAAGCTGTGCTCCCACGTGCAGAGATCCCAAGAGGTCGAACCTCCACAGGGAGGTTATCAGGCAGCCTTTGCCGGCGCTGAACAGCAAGGTAGCAGTTCCACACATGTGAAGGGGCAATGCCATGTGCCCCTGCGGTTTTTGACATGACACAGCCTGCCAGTTAAGCATTTGAGCTGCAGAGGGACTGGGCTGGAGTTTTGAAAGCCCACGGAAAAGAAGACCCCAGAAGTATAATCTTTTGGGGTTTGTAGCTGGTGAACTTGGCAGATACACTTGCTCTGCTCCGCCGGTGTCTGCCTGCCTGCTGCCCACCCCATCCCCGTCCCATCTCCATGCACAGTGCTTGGCAGGCACGAGCAAATGAGCAGGGATTTCTTGTGGTAGGGTCAAACAGCGCTGGTATCTCTACAGGGATTTTAAATCACCCTGCTAGCTTATCTTTAGGAGAACAGACCACTCTCCATGCCAATGCTGATGGCCGTGCTGCATCGGTAATTCTTCTTCTTGGTTATTTATTTTTATTGCTGTGATTCATGAGGAGGTGGATGCCTCAAAGGAAACACAAATGCTGACAAAAAGAGGGAGAGGCTTACAAGCATAGCAACAGTGCCGTTTTCCATAGTTATTCGGTCAAGGGTTAGCTTGCACCAGGTTTCTGATTTCACCAGACAACATTTGCGCTAACCAATGTCCTCTCATTCTTTAAAGTACAGGGTTTTTATTGAAACCAGCCTAGACAATGCTAAATATTTAGAAGCCCATCCAGAGTTACACCTTGGATCAGCAAGCAAACCTTTCTGCCTGTAATATTCCTGTTTTTTCTCATTATTGTTATGTGCCAAATTTTAACTTCCTGTTTATAAGGCTTGCAGTAGAAAACATATTTTAAGGCCACAAGGTTGAGAGTTTATTAGCCCATGAAATGTGAATTACTGTGTTAAAAGGAAAGACCTGATCTTTCTAAAACTGCTTATTGTTTTTTCCAAGGCCCCTTTTCTTGACTAAGCCCAAATACATTATTGTGATGAGATTTTTCAAATTATAGGGGACAGAAAAAGAAAAAAGAAAGGGGCTGTAAGGGGATCAAGAGGAAATAGTTTACAACACATTTCACCACCTTCTGCTCTTCCTCCTTTTGTACTTATTTGCTTTCCTTGTCTCCCCCACACACCTCCTTTCACAAACATGTGCCCCAGGATAAGCGCAAGAGATTTTTTCCCACTATGTTCTATTTGAAAACTGGGTTGGGAGGGAAAGATTAGGCTTTTTCTTCACAAATATAAACATAAAGCACCTGATTTACCCCAGTGAGGGAGACTGGAAGAACAAAAAGGCTTGGGAGAAACTGGGAAATAAACTTCCAGGATTTCAGGATTCTCCTGAGCTATTTCACGTATCTACTTCTGTGCTTTTTGGAGCTCCCTGGCTCCCTTCCCCGTTGCTGCTCTTCTGCGATGCAGGGGCCAGTTCGGGAATTATGTCTGCCAAGGGCAATGAGTTTACATTTGGTTAGACCAGCTGTGGAACCCACCTCCGTGAAAAATGCCCCACGGGCTTCCATACAGCCCACCCTTCGCTGGGGTTGTACATACATGCATTTTGTAAGTACAGGGTATCACTGTCCAAACAGCTTTAGCAACAGCTGAATAAATCCAGTCGCTGCAAACAGTAGAGATCAATTTTCATCATCAGTGCTGAACAACAAAAGAGGTTAATCTTTCTCCCCTCGCTGAACCATTTTAATCAGCGGGAATTCAGCAG
>NW_010519977.1:51097-57131 GCF_000687285.1 Phaethon lepturus
TGCCGCATGCAAATCCAGGGGAACTCCAGATCCCGCCCTTCCTTAACTCGCCTATCTAAGCAGGTTACCTTACACAGCTCTTGAAATTCTTTATGCCACATGATGCTGAGCTGAGCAAAGCAGAGCAGGGACTAGGAGTATCTGTGGTCCTCATAGGCAGTCGTGTTGATCTGAGTGCTCTTTCGCGCTCATGGCAGTTATTGCATGTTACATCTGTGCAGTACTGCTCGCTGCAGCTGCTGGCCCTGCAGAGGGAAGTCCCCGCTTTAGCCACGGAACTAATACATCACAGCAAGGAACAGAACCCTCATCTCCAAACTGCCCACACTGCTGTGGCTGAGACCTCACGAGGAGGAACAGCCACCTCTGTGCGGGGAGAGAGCTTGGCACTGGTCTCTGTTCAGCTCTGACCGCATGCTCAACCTTAAATACATAAATTGCTCTGCTAAGCCAGCTGCTGTAACCATGAGCTGTCTTTTATTTAAACGTGCCAGTAAACAAGGTTTTCATTGTCTTGGGACTTTCAGTTACTTTGCTAGATCTGCCAATAACATTGCTATTTTGGGGGCTGAAAGCCAACATTTGCAACAGACACACCCTTGGCCTGGGACACTGCAAACACCAGCATGTGCTTGCTGTAGTTTTCCCATCACTGATTTGCTTCTCTCATTTTCTCCCTAATGGCTTTGCTCACTTGGCTGCTTCTTTTAATTGCATTGTTACTGTTTCCTTGTTTCTCCGAAGACTTTCCACACAGTAAGCACAACGGGGAGGCATCCTGCCTGCTCTCTCCCCTGCCACTAATACCCAGGGACGTGGGCACATCTCGCTCAGAGGCTTTTGGGTAGAGCAGGGACCTGCCTCCAGCAGGGACAAGTGGCTCAGCACCCAGGGGTTCGCTTGCAACATTTTTCTTTCCAATTCCCCTGAACTGCTGCTGCTTTTAGTATAATAAGGAAAGCTCATCATTTTGAAACATTATTTGAAGGATAATGACAGTGAGGTCAAACACAGTGAGCCTTTGTGGAAGCATCAGGAATGCAACCAAAGGGTTCAATTCATCTTCCTAACTGGCAAGCCCGAACAGTATAAACAAGTAGAGGACACTCCTGCCCTCAGACTTTATGGTTGCAGTTAATTTTCTTTTTCTCAGAATACTTCAAGGTTTCAGGTTTTGAAGCCTACAAAGGACACCAGAGTTTATGCGAGCTGCTTTAGAGAGCTATTAACTTAGTGATCCTCTTGAATTTAATCTGGTGTTAAAAAAAATAGAAATAGAATCAAATGTGCTGGGGGAAAAAAACCTTTTTTTTTCCCAACATATCTGCATCTGGCTGATTGCTAAAAAATAGTGATAGAGGAAGACAAAATAAAAGTGCTTCAAGAGCACACACCTATTACTCCCACAGGGCTGTACTGCAAGGAGGAGGTTCGTAGCTGGGCAATTATGGCATTGAAGGGGAATGAACAGCTCAGAGAATTGGGAATGGCTCTGTCAGCTCCAGAACAATGCTTCTCATCCAGCCCAGAGCAAGCCAGGGCTCCACGCTGAGGTCCTCTCCGCTGGGCTGGGAAACCCATTGCTGGATGTGGCTACAGCCACAGGTAGCTGCAATGGGGCAGCGACTGCAGATGACCCAAGGAGGTAGCAAGCCCAGTTTTCCTGGGGTGAACAGACCCAGCATTCCCAGTATGCAGTGGCACCCAAACTGGTCAGCTCCCTGCAGCACCCCCCTAGTGAAATCCATAAGGCAAACAGGTGCAAAGAGCTTGGCCACTTGGCACGTGGGGCTCTGTCGGCTCCATGCCTTGGAAATGCTCCTGCTTTTCTCTTGGATGGTTTTGAGATGCACGTTGTAATTCCCGTGTTTTCAGTAGCACTTGCAAGAGCCTGAGGGTCAGAGCATGGACAGGCCTGGAAGCCCGCCCAGCTCGTCCATCTGCTCCTAAAATTTCCAGCATGGAGAAAGCGAGCAAACAGCAACAAGTAACCTCACCATCCTTATGGCCAGTGACCATAAGCGCAGGGGAGCACAGACCTGGCATGGACCTAGTTCCTGCCATCCCATTGCTGTGTCACCATTGTAAGCATGGCATGAAACTCATATGGTGACATCTGAGGGTGGACAGGGCTGTGGAAAACCCACTCAGACGCTGTGAATGAGAGCTGTTGTTAGCAGGTCTCTGGAGCGTGAGTTGCATTCAGCAGAGCAGGGAAGCCTCTGTGGTGAAAAAGGTCTGTCTGCAATCCAGCTCTATTTTAGCCCAGACTACACAAAAAGTGTTCCTGTGATGCTGGGTCACAGCCCTTCTGGGAATGAAAGCCCACCAGGACAACCCTGGAATTTATTTATGCTCAGACAGCCAGGAGAGGAGGAACACTATAGCTGTGTTAGGAGGATGTCCCAACCTGAATTGCCCTGTGATCCTGTGATCTGCCTCTTCCAAAGAAACCTGCGAACTGGAACATACCATGTCGAGTCCACGCTGCATTCACTTCGTGCACTGGTGTGTGCAGTGTACCGACCAGAGACGTGCAAGGGCTGAAACATGAAAGGGACCTTAAGGAAGCTGTCTTCAGGTTTGGCTTTCTCAACTATTTTCTGGGAGTTGGTCCAAGATCACAAGGCAAACCTTCGATTTACAGGCCCTTTGGCTCCAAACCTGACTATCTGCTGATCAAAGCCATTTATCTCCACGGAAGTGATGGGGCCGACTGGCATCAGGTCATGGTTTGGCCAAACGTGACAGCTGTTGTCAGGCACCATGGGACAATGGCAATGGCCAGAGGGCTCCAGCTGACCCCATCCTCCTCATCAGAGGTGTTACTGGCAAACCTTAGAATGTTTTCTTTTTCCTATGGTGACATGAAAGCTGTTCCTATTTTTCATATTTAACTCCACAGAGGTTCTGCTGCTATCAGGCATGACTTCCAGTTCTTTAACTGGAAGCTCAATCAAAACCGCTATTTTTAACTAGAATTTTAACTTTCTGCAATGGCTGCCATCAGCCCTCTCCGGCCTTCTTGTGCCAGTTTCTCAGTGCTTGGGACTGGTTGTGCTACCTTGACATGAGAAGTGGAGGCTGTTCTGTCAAGTGGATGGAGAGGGCTTCATGGCTTCACAGAGACCTTTTTTCCCCCCTGTTCAGAAGCCTGCAGACTTTGTAATGTCCTGCTCTGAGTACGGACTGCCATCTCAAGTTCGCTGCTCTCACACCATCTGGGCTCTCCACTGGCACAGGCCACACGACATGCAGGGCTTTAACCGGCATTTGTTGTGACACCAAGAGATTGAAAATGCTTCCTGCACCCCAAGGTTTGCCTGGATTGCCTACCTCACCACAGCCCACACGTCCTGTCGAAACCGCGGTGGCCCACCCACCTGGACCAAGGTAAGGGGCCGTCTTGCCGTGCTTTTGGGGAAGGGAAGCCAAAGCACGCGCATGGGTCTTGGCTGGCTCCACGTGCACCAGGTGCGTTCAGACAGCCTGGAAAAGCGCGGAATTTTCTGCAGCTCCATCCACCAGCAGGGACTACCCGTGTGGCTTTACTCCACATCTCCTGCGGCCCTGCAGGCAGCAGCTAGAGGAGACCCGTACGGGCCTTCGAAGGAGACGCAGCCGGGCGGTGCAGGGGCACCAGGGGGGGCCGGGCGCCCAGCCCCGCCAACCCGCTCACGAGAGAAACGCTCGTCCCCGAGGGCAGAGCCCCAGAGATCGAGAAGTGCACAGAGACTGTTTCTCCGTGTCAGCGAGGATTTTTTTGTGCTCTTGTGACCCACCCCCCCATTATTCATCAGATAAAAAAAAGGTAAATAAACCCACAACTTTTGTATGAGACAGACATGGTCAGGATGATGTCCGGGTTGGGTACCTCAGAGCTATCACCACTCTGGCTTTTTTCAGTGGCAGGAAGGATTCTGACAGCGGCCATGCCGTGTGCCGGACCATCATGTTCAGCAGTTTCGTGTTACCGTTCACAACTGCCAGATTCCACCCAATCTGGCACGAGTCAGGGCCTTACATCTGAATGATTTCTGATTTGGGTTGAGAGAAAGGAAGCAAATGAAAAAACAAAGCAGGTAGTGACTACCTCTCTGGAAAAAGCACAAAATACAGTTTATTTCCCCAGCCTTAGTCAGTTCATCTTCCCTCAGAAATGGCTGCAGTTCGCAGCCCCTTGAAATGGCGTGCACAGGCAGTAAACCTCAATCAGTTCCCTAGCTACTACGCTGCAAAACACAACATTTCTTTGCAAAAGAAAATGCACAATGGGACCTGAATGTGCATGTGCATTTGTACATTTCTTTCACATAAAAACACTGGTTTAGTATGTGCACACTGGCACAAAGATTTATGTGCTTGTACATTAAGTTTTCTTTTCTGAGTATCCTGTTGTTCTCAAGAACATTGGCAATTCAGCAGCCTTTGGTTGTCTATCGGACCAAGCTTTTCCAGAAGGAAACCATTTTCGAAATTGCATTAAAGAAATACTTTGACAATGTAAGGAATTAACTCCTTTCAGTTTCTGATGTAGGTGCTCTCCATTCCTGATGTATGTTAGAAAGACCTTCACAGCTGGAACAAGGATTTAACAAAAAGGCATTTCCAAATAGCAGTGCAGAGGTACATGGAAGTGATTAACAATCAGAATGAAGCCGGACCTATTTAGATCTCTTAGGCTGTATCAACAGTAAGTAAAGTCAGGATTGATTCGTGCACTAATTCTACTTTTTCCTCTCTGGAAGCCAGAACATCTTGAAGACCTCTATCTCAAGGCAAAATTGCGTATCTTTTTCTGCTGAAGATCTGAAGTCTGGGTCCTCAGGCTAGGTAGCTCAGCAAGTATTTACCAATTTCCTTATGCGGACTAGGAGAAAGTCCAGCCCAGTGGGAAACATCATCATCATATATAATGTTTAATTACAGTCAGTGTTAAGCAAAACAGGTTTTTTGTTAAAAAGTAAATGGTTCTTGACATGTACATATAATTTTTTAATATGAAGCACAGTGATCTGAATACATACAATTCTTTTTTGATGCGTTAACTCTGTGCCCTAAGGTAATTTTTAGTTTGGCTGGTTTTCACTTTATACAGAGCCTGTTTTGCTCAGGACCAGTGCAGATTCAGTGCTGCTGTTACCAGTGCCTGCATTTACAGCAACACACAAACGAAAACAAGGGTTTCAACAGCAACCGGCAACCTAAATATAAAGAAGTGTCGGTAGGCATGGGATACATGCGGATGGGTGCTAGGTGCTAAGACCAGGACAAGCAGAGGTTTTCTGGAGCACAGCTGGAAGAAGCAGTCCAGCACCCACCTCCGAGGTGCTCTTGTTTGCTCACCCACGCGCTGCCCACCAGAGGAGGTTTCTGCCCAACCTCCCAGGGGTAGTCGCACCTTCCATCTCTGGTTTCCTGCACTGATTTTGTTGTTGCTCCCTCTGAGACCTTCTGTATAATGCATGCCAGAAATGGTTTTACCTACTGTCTTGAAAAAAGGAATGCCCCAATTGAGGACACGGCATAATATAGCATAGGGATGCATTAAAGGCAGTATAACAGCTTGTTTTAAGAGCATGCAATACAAGGTGACAATGTGTCATCTACATGGTCCAAAGCAGTTCTGCCGGCTTTGATGGGATTGCCTTTGAAGCATGCTAACATGCTGGCAATGAGGATTAAGCTGCAGCACATTGATGTTAGCATGGATGAGGGCTGCCTCTGAACTGAGAAATAAAAAGGGCTTGAGAAATCCTCACTCTTCTCGGCTCCCTGTTCCAGGATGTGCTTTCTTCCCAAAGCTGCAGATATTTTCTGCTGTGTGCTGCAAGAAACCTGCTATTTGTTTGCACCATCCTTTCAAGGAAAAGCAAGTCTTCACCCAGGGTGACACTTAGAGGGATCACTTTCAGCCCGTTGTCAAAGAAAGCAGCAATTTCTGTAGCACTGATTAGAGCTTCCCAGGGTATCTGGCCTTAGAAATGAGGGGTTTGTTCAACTGAACGTGAGTTTCTGGTTGGGGTGGGGGGGG
>NW_010519977.1:57151-57528 GCF_000687285.1 Phaethon lepturus
ACCTGTAGGAGTAAAGACTTGGGAAAACCCCTTTTCTGCTGTCTTGCCTGATAACTTTGGCAACACAGTAGGTCAAAGCTGGGCTCCAGAGCCCATGCTTACACCTACTTCCATGCACATCTCCGTCTTCCTTGTTGCTTTGATTTATTGCAAAGGGGAGCTGGGTAGTCCCCCGTCATTTGCAGAGTGCAGATGTTGTGACTTCCCCTCAAGAGACAAATGCAGGTGTACCCTCTCAGGGCAGGCAGCCAAGGTTTACAAAGGCTGTGGACACCCCTCCCTCGCATAGGGAAACCTCTGCCGCGCAGGGCGCTGCTCAGCCACGCACGCGCACGCAGGGGCTGGGACCAGCCGTCGCAGGCGCTGGAAGGAGAGCC
>NW_010519977.1:57559-67479 GCF_000687285.1 Phaethon lepturus
GGCAGAGCCTGGCTGCGCTGCACAAGGAAGGAAAATGCCTGCTGGCAACAGCTCCTCAAATGCTCCCCGACCCTGAGCAAGCCTCTCCTGCCTTTTTTTTGTCCAAGGAAAATGTGTATGATTTTGATATGAAGACCAGGCTTCATAACGATGCCCTTCTTTCTTATGTTCAGCTAGGGCCCACACAATCATAGGAATATATGGCTAGGAAGCACTTACAGTAAAAAAAACCTGTCAGCATTGAGCAGAAATGTCACATCCCTAGACCAGGTTGGAGAGAAGTTGCTCTAAACACAACCAAAAGCTGTCAGGGAAGGAGGCTCCTTGTCGACTTGGGCAGCTCTAAGCAACATTCTTCTGCCCTGCCCTTGCAGAAAGCATTTCTCCACTTGCCATCACAGGTCACACTTGTAGCAAATGAGGCTGATGACTTGTCTGACTTCTAACAGGCCCTGGGAAAAGTGGATTTATGTCCTCATACATAACTGAAAACCAGGTGAAGACGGTGCTCATGTTCTCTCTCTGTGGTAACTGAAGACTGCTTTCTGCCTTTCTGACTGAAAGTCCATCTGTGTTCTAAAGCTTCTGTATAGTGGTTTTTTGCTTCCAGCTAGCTTTTTCTCCAAGCATTGCATGTCCCCCATGTGCATGTCACTGCAGCTGAGACCTACCCAGCACTACAGTGAATGACCGCTCTTGGCTGGGGCATGCCTTTTATCACCAATCCCACAACACTCCACCTTTTTGCAGCAGCATCACCCTGCTAATACCTCGTGTCTATCGCTTTCCTTCCATCCACTGCCCCTTTGCTGGTTTCTGAATACTCTCTGCTCAGTTCCCATAGGTGCATTGATTTCTCTTCCAGACGTCGTGCATTTCTGCTTGTCTTGCTTTTCATCCTGCCGACTGTGGCTGTGGCCCAAGCATAACTGTTGGTGCAGATGGTTTGTCTGCTGAGATGAAGACAAGTTGGTCAATAAGACATTGACTGACTGATTGTGTTGGCCTTTCACAGCCTGTGCCCTTTTTATCCATTTCCAAATCCCTGCAAGCCCCTCCAATTTTTTTTCCCCCTCAGCCCCCTTAGATTAATGGCTGATATCGTCAGTGGGGTTTAAACAGCTTGAGGAAAACAGCTTTCTCCTTGCCTCTCCTCATGAGTTTAGGGGTTAGGGAATAGCTTAGAGAGCTCAAGCAGGGGCAGCAACTAAATGCACTTGCTCTACAACATTTTTGAACCATGCTGTGGTGGTAGCTAGAGCCTCTGGACAGGAATAAAACTGTAGAGGACCAAGCCGCACTCAGTCCCCACCCAAGAGACACCACCAGCTCCCATACATGATGGGAGACAAACAGAACTGGGGGAAGCTTGGGGAAAGCAGAAATAGCAACGATTTGTTCAGTGTTCCCCTGTGGCGCCGGGGAGCAGTACTCACGGGACAAGAGAGGCTGGCTGCTGCTAGCCACAGGGCATTCCTATCGCTCTCCTGGGCACATAATCTCAAAAGATGTGCTTCAACGTCCCAGCGGAGATGTTGAAGAAACCCAGCTGCAAAAAGACTGACCTCAGTGGCCTCCTGGGAGGCTCCAGGAGAAGGTGCTAAGCTCTCTGCCATGCCTAGGGCACGGTCCTTCTATGGAAAAGAGACACCTTCCAGCAAACTGGTCCTCTGTCCCCTGAACTCGGCTATTTATAGACCTGTGTTGTCACTCTGAATGAGTTTCTCTTTTCACTTCTGTAGCTGCTGGGGCAAAAAAAAAATTACTTGGCAGCCAAAGACTTTCTACCACGGCATGGAGCAAATGGTTTGTCTGGAGGTGCACTTTCCTTGTTAAGTCATTACCAGTGAAGCAGAGAGGAGCGTGGAGGAGTCTGCCATGTGGGTAATCAATGGGCAAGGGAGGTCAGAGGAGCAGTTGGACCGTTCGTCTCCCATGTTGTGCTGATGCCTGCCACAGTTCTGTGGCTTGCCAGGAGATGACAGTGGGAACTGCAGCAGCTCTGTAAAACCAGGGAGATGGCACAGAGCCCTCAGCAGCGATAGGGCTCTGGAAAGGGCCCTGGTGCAGAGAGGCGTTCAGTACAAATTGTCTTTCAACCCTCCCTGCGCTGGAAACCCAAATGAGTTGTCGAAGGTGCCAGGAGCAGGAGGGTCTGCAGAGTGACAGCTTCAGATAGTTGCCCCAAAGTAATTGTTTCTGTGTAATTTAAACCTGTTTACTTTGAAGGAGCTTCTTTGCCTGTTTTCCCAGCAGGCTCTCAAACCCCAGAGCTTATTCCAGTCTGCCCTCTGGTTCGTGTGTATTTCAAAACCCAGGAAAACCGCCAGAAGGGGGAAAGTGTGGCCTGCATGACAGGATCTCTGCTGCTGCACACAGAGTTTTCCTAAGAAAGCCTGATAGCCAACAAAACGCTAGACAGACCACTCCTCCTACGTGGAAACGTACAAAAAAAGGATTATCCAACCTACTGATCATTGCAGAACAGTCTTGTGCAAGCCTGTCATACTGACACCTTTGTTTCAGCAACTCGTTAGAGGAGATCCTTCTGTTACTTTGCTCAGAAAAGAAAGGAGAGAGCAGGTCTTGCTCACAGCACTCACCCTCTCTGCAGTCACAGCATCTGCAGAAGTTACACAGGCCATGTGCTGCTGAAACTGCTCTACACTCTACACAAATGTGACCTGGCTGCAAATGGAAAGCAACCCCACCTCCTGGCCAGCATTTCCCTCCCCGTCTGGTGTCGGCTTGGGAAGGGACTCCCAACGAGTCAGGTGTAGTTAATGTTACAGATACGCTGTAGATGACGCATGCCAGACAGACAGTCTGGCTTCCCTTCTGCAAGTAAAGCAATGCCAACTCGTGCAGATAATCCCATCCAAATGAGGGGGGCTGTTGTTAACAGCTCCAGGCACAGAAGAGGCTCACACCAGGGAGTAAACCTGCAAATAAGAGCATGAAAATCAAAATAATTCCATTAGGTTCCCGTGAGCAGAAGGGGGAGGAAAAGGAGAGTTTTCATTTTACTGTCTACCATTGGATGAATACAATAGCAAAGATCCTTCCCCCTTCTCGAACATATTTTGCCAGTGTTGACTGCATTTGGCCAAGGGGTGAGGTCCCAAGCAGTGTCAGTTCTTACCCTTTTCATGAAAATAAACACTTTAATAGGGTCCTCCTTCTCCACACATTCCTCACTCAACAATGCATTCAGCCTGTATTAGGCATCACAGCATTTAGAGCAGCTCAACCACTAGACAGATTCATGAGGAAAAACAGGCTTCATTGATTCAACTAGATAATTATTGTGAAGCCAGGGAGACAACTGTCCTGCTGCTGCCTGGGTTCTGTTACTTGGGCCTTTTAGAAATGAAGTACAGGAAGCAGGGCAAAATTACAACCTAATTGTGAATTGTCCCAGCCTGCTAATCAGGTTATAGCAGGGCTGTCCATACACCGTGCATGCTGTTGCAGTGGGAAGGACAATGGGTTCAAGGACAGTTGCAGCAGCAGTCAGCAGCCATTGTTCAGCTTCCATCATTGACACAAGCTGCCACTGAGACAACCCAGTAAAGGAGGAGAAGTGTAAGATCCCTGAGGATTCATTGCTGGCAGACATCTTATCTACTCTGACAGTGCATGTTGGCACCCTAGTGTGTTACAATCACAGCAGCCATATTCTCAGGGTCTCTCTTTCAACCGGAATTTCTTTGCCCTTGCTTGTTCCAGAAAGAATAGGGTGCAGGGGACTCTGTATGCAACGCTCTTGTGAGTGACCAGCAAAATTTTTTTCCCAAACCACACCATCACTGTCCTATGGCTATTAGTTTTCCAAATGTCCAATATGGGAGAGGGGGAACCTGAGATGATCCCAACCTTCCCTGAAAGCACCAGAAAAATTTGGTGCTACTTGTTATCCATGGGTCTGGGGAGCTCCCAAAATAATCAGAGACTCAAAGAGCATATACCTCCTGTGACTCAGTGCTTACTCTGTTCTCTGATGGCCTTTGAGCCCTTACACTGCTTGTATGGACCTCGGCAGCTGGACCACTGTCTATTGGTTGTAATGTTAGTTAGACATCCATTTTAACACGCTCCTTGCCCCTGCCCCAAAATCTTTTTCCAGAGATGAATTTTTTCTCTCTGTTCTGCCACTGCAGTGTCTTTCTTCCTGCTGGTCCTCTTACTGATGTGTTTTCTCACAGGTCCCAGCTTCTCATGCACAGAGACAGCAAAGAAACCCTTTTGAGGGGAAATTTCTTGGCTCTCTTTTAATCTTTCCCTGTTGCAATATACCTGATCCAGTATCTATGCACAGGCACAGCACCTACACTGGCTGTCCTACAGCTCAGCCCTGGGAAGTGGCAAACTCCCTGGGTGAAAAAGAAGCAATCAGCCTTCCAGCAGGTCCAGAAGTGGGCTGCAAGAGAAAGGCAGGTTGTGTGTAATGGCTTTCAACATCTGAGCTGTTGTGGTTGCCAGCAGCAAGCCAATACCTTTCGGCTCAAGTGCAGTTACCCGAGTGCAGAGGTGTTTGTGTGTGCCGTGGGAGCCGGAGGAGCCGAGCAGCCTGCAGCTGCCCTGCAGCGCTCACAGCCCTGGCAGGGACAGAGAGAAAGGAGCATGGAGCAGGGGAGAAGGGACCTCTGTGGACAGCGAGCAAGCCCCTGGGAGATCCTTCCTGCACTTTGTTAGGCAACCAAATCAAACGCCACTCCCTTTAAAAAAGAGGAAACCCTGCTCTTCTATGGAGGGGTTTTAGTGCAATTTTCAAGCACAAAACTCTCTGAAATGGGAGAATAATTATGCCATAGGACAAAGTTAAATGCTTCCCTCTTCACCACAATGTTTCATGTGGTGGTTTGGGAGCACAGCTAGGGACAGAAAGCAGGAGAGAGTTGCAATGACATGGAGTGAACAACACCATTTCCTTTCAGAAGCATCGGTGAGACTTTGAACCTTTCCTGCCCACGCATCTTTTTGCTCAGAGATTTCTTTCCAGTTCACACCAGGGCATCTCTGCACCGCTGAACGTTGTATTGGTGTCACCTCCGTACTGGTGATACTGGTACTCTGAGCAAAGAAAAACAAATCTCTGAGGAGCTGAGAGTGGTTAAGCTGGGAAAATCAAGTTACCTATAGTCTTTTTCTCTTTTAGAATAGTGTTCTTGTGTGCAGGAGGAGAGAGGACAAACAGGTGACTGTGAAAAAGGATGGAGGAAATGGGATAGTGACCAGCATTTGCGTAGCAGAATTGTGTTCATACAGCAAGCAGAAGTCTGTTTATTCTTTTACTTGCTGTCAAAATAAGAAAGAGAGAGAGAGAAGAGAGAGAAAAAGACAAAGAGAGAATGAATATAATGTTTCTGACCCATTTAACAAGAACAATGTGAAAGCTAGTAGAAAGCTTTGATGTTTAAGAAGCAAGGCTTGGCTAGGTGGTAAGATTAGAAAATACGCAGAATGTAGCCACTTTCTTTTTGCCACGGAGTCCAAAGACGGGGCTTGGTCCTAACATGGCAGTGAAAACAAAATGAACAGTAGATGTGATTTGGGTCCTCATCCACCTGCTTTTAAGATTCAGTGATCCAACTTACATCTGAACCAAAGGCAGAGTCAACTCTGGCTTCAAGAGGAGCTGATTTTCATGGTTTGTTCTGATTGCCTGCTATCGTGTCTTCTATTATTTTTTATTATCTTTTTATTAGGTCTTTTGACACCAAATGCTGCCTGTATGTTGTGCCCCGTTCTTTCTATTCCCAACTCCAAGGGTACATGCACGTCCCCAGCTCAGTGTCACCTCACCACAACCTGCCCCTGGGGACACCAAAAGCAGAGAGGTGCCGATAGACACAAGGAAATAAGCAGCCTGCTTTGGATCTGCCTCAAAATTGGTCGGAGGTGAATACTTCTTGTAATGGGTGGTCTCCCTTACATACTGGGCCAGCATTTTTGTTCTCCAATACTTTTCCTGCTGTTGATGCAGCAACTGCAAGTGGCTAGGAAAATGAGCTGGCTGTGACACATGGGTTCAGATGTCCCTGGGTACCCCACTTTGCTCCCTTCTCTCTACCAGCCTGGCTCGTTTGAGCAGGGATCATACATACAGTAACCTGCCCAGGGTGGTGGCAGGGAAACAAGGCAGCTCCAGTTTGGACTGGAGCTTGACCACTCCACCGTAAAATACACATGTAATGACTTAAAAACAAAAGAGTTCACTGCAGCGCCGCTAATCAACAAGGCCAAATTGTATTTTTGAAGGAAACATGCCTGAGGCAAAATCTGTTCGGAGGGCAAAGCACTCAAACAGCAAGAGATGTTTCTTTCGCAGTTTTCCACATCTGGACCTCCTACTAGGAGATAGTTCAATGTCTGAGAAGCTTTGGGTAACAGAAGGAAATAAATAATATGTATTATTTACCATGTTAAAAATAGAAACAAAGTAAGACTTGAATATTGCTTTGCATACATATAATTTTTTGAGGTGGTTCAATCCTCCATAAAACAGCTCACATGCCTAGCACAGATAGAATAGTGGGAAAATTGATCAGACTTGTTAAATGTATACACAGTTCACATCCAGTGATTGCCTGATTAGTACCAAGGGTAATTTTGTGCACCAAGCCAACAAGTGTTATAATTTTGCTGGGGACTTCACATCAAACATAAAAGCCTTTTCCATCAAAGATAAGCTCTGTCACTGATCTGTAAGCAGTGGGTTTCTTTTTGTTAGCTAGGTCCCAACCAAGGGTTGGTATGACCATGTGCAAAAACACCGATTGTTCTGTTTGTTAGAAAAACAAGGTGGGGATAGGACTGAGGGTCATTTCATGAAAGCTCAGGCAAAAAGCCTGCAGAAGGTCTACCCAAATATCCTTGCTGGTTACAACAGAAAGCACTGCAGTTCTACTGGCTGCTGGGCAATAGTGAGTGATGAAGGAAAAGAGAAAGTTGAAGAGATGAGTGAAAAAAAAAAATCCCTCCATATTTTCCAAAGAAAGCAGTTGAACATGAAGGGCAGCACAGACAGATAGAGCTGACAGCTAACATGAATGCTGGAAAGGATGTGTGGGACATCCTGTGAATACATTTTTTTGCAGGTGAAACATCAATATATATAAAGGAAAACCACAGTGAGCACTGCCATTTGAACAAAAAATCAGGGAGCAGAAACACACTTACATGCAACCACTTTCCAGTGAGGTTTTTCGTTAGTTGCCTTTAGGAAGAACAGTTGGGGAAAGCAAAATGTGCCAGGAGCTGATATTTGAGGTGTCTTTTCATACATCTAATATGCCTTTTTATGCATGCAGGTATTGCTGATCTGTGGGTGCTTGTTCTGCATGAGCACAGTTTAATTCTGCTTTAATTCTGGTGGTGACTGAATGAGCTCCCAGCAAAGTGATCAGGGCTGGGGCAACTCAAAGGACCAAAACACGCCATCCTCTCTGGGGGTGCACCCAAATGCCATGAGTTTCCCTGCCCCACAGGACTGCAGGAGAACCCTCCCCACCTCTTGCTGTCGCAGCACTGGGAGTTTGCATTCATCTAGCTGTGCCTCCAATAAGGTTTTCTTGGGGTGGGCGTCTGGTTTTCATTATGAAATCCTAAGGAAACAGTACCTGGGGCCAAATTCATCCCCAGCGACGTGAATTCCCCTAACTTACAGGCATTTTCCTACTACTGAGACTGACCCTAAATTCCTCCACAGCCATGTTCGCTTTGGTGTAAGTTAGTAGCCAAGTTATATGGTGCAATAAGAAGAACTGCTTTCCTCCCCCAAGCCAAACATTCACAGAGTTGTATTTTTAAGGAAGGAAAAATAAGAAAATAGCCTGTGGGAAGGGTAGGTTTATTTACAAGCATTAGCAAACACTTTCGGGAAAGATGGGATTTTTATAGCACAGGCTTTTTATCGTAAAGATAAAAATAGGAATTTTTTTTTTTAAGAGAATACCCTACAGACCCAGTGTGTATTTGGGTCTCCCTCCAGATATGTTCCTGGTCACACAGGTCATCCCAAGCAGCTGAAACCCACATCAAGGCTTTACACCAGCAGCATAAATGGAAGCAGGACAAGTCTTTGCTGCCCGAGACACAGTTTTCAATCCCACAACTCTCGTGGGTAGACATGCCTATTTAACCTCAGGTGGAGGCTCAGCTAGTTGCACCCCTGCACTGTGTGACCACTAGTCAACAGATAATATCCATGGGGCTTCAAATCCTTGTATGCGAATTGGGGCTAACACAGATTCCTCGTTTGTATAGTAATCTAGCATTTCACCTCAACAGGTCAGGAGCAAGACAGAGGTATCAACTGACCACTGCTTTCCAGGGCACCATGTTCTACTGCCTTTGAAATAAGACAATTTCACCCATAACACCATGACAGTAGGTAGCTCCTTTGATAATTCCCTCAGAAAACCTTTGGAAAACAGCTGTTCATCACAAATATGGACCTTTAGGAGATCTGTATGTTTGTGCTGGTGGTACCAGAGTAGTAAATGGGATGGTGTGGTAGCTGAGGTTTGTAAACTGGTAACCTCAGATCTCTTCCCTAGCTGATCTGTGGCCTTGTCCAAATGGGCCAGTTTCTGTATTTTCATTTTCCTTCTGGGAAAGCTTACCCTCCTCTAGAAAGAACCAGCCCCAGGGTACCCAATGAAGCTAGCAGCAGCCAGGTCCAAAGCCGAGCAGGGGAGGTGGCTCCTCACAGGGCGGGTGAACAGACATAACCAGTGCAAGGGGAAGCTATGACCACTGTATGGCATCTTCCTCTGTCCCACTGACCCAAGGGCCACCACCATGTCAGTGCAAGAGCCCTGCATGCCACAGGTAGCTGTAATGGCAATGGCTGCACAACGTGGTGCCTGCAGTGCCATGATTACCTTATAAATTGAAATCACAGCTAGCTAAGGACAAAAATACATTAATAAGATACGTAACAAGGTGAACTGAAGTACCTGGAAATAGAAGAAAATAATACCTTTATCAACCTAACACCACCTTTGTTGATAGCACTGTGTGCGTGAAAGTGGACCACTGCTGCAGAGACTTGGGCTAGTCCTCAGCAAAGCATGTCAGCCTTATTTGTCATATGTCTGACATGGAGCTGGTGTAGCTGAGCTGCTGTAATGTTTCCTCAAAAAACCCAACAAAAATTGTACTACAATATTGGGGGACTGGTCAAGACCAGGAAATAAAATTCTTTGTGGCTACAAAAGGGGCAGAAACCACATCCATTACAGGAAATGCCTCAAGCTCAAAAGTTCGAGGCTGGAAGAA
Source organism: Phaethon lepturus (assembly GCF_000687285.1). Taxonomy (NCBI): domain Eukaryota; kingdom Metazoa; phylum Chordata; class Aves; order Phaethontiformes; family Phaethontidae; genus Phaethon; species Phaethon lepturus. The sequence goes on from NW_010519977.1 coordinate 66,845, forward strand.
AACTCAGGGGAGATGCAGCATAACCTATTGCAGTAAAGTTGCTGCTGGTTCCTGGACATCCGTTTATGGCCCCAGCTGGGGACAGGATACTACGCTACTGGACCCGTGGTCCACACTAATGCTTTTGGACACCTTCAAGCCTTAAATTTCCAAGTACCATCATGCAAGTGACTTCATTGTCTTTCCATTGCCAACTCTAACGCAGAAGATGGAGAGGGATGAACGTACATGCACGAAACCACCGCAGAGCCATTTGCCTGTGTGAAGGTGTAAGTCACCCAGCTGTGGAGGAAGGAGCAGCTTCCTGGTTGTGATCCTAAAGCCTTGTGTATGGATCTCTTTTGGCATCTCTCAGCAAAAGCCCAGGCTCTGTGTCTTCCCTATGTGCCAGAAAATCATATCTGAGAGGGGGACAACCTCTCTTAAAGAAGGCATTTTCAGGAGGTGGAGTTTTCCTGCTGGAAGCAAGCTGAAAAGCAGCAAGCTAAGCCAGTGTTTGTGTTGTTCCTGCTACAGCAAATGGGTGGGAAACCCTCTGTGTGCCCTTGTCCCATTCCAGTTTGGACACACAGAGGTTGTTCAGTGCTCCTCCTGCGACCTTAAGGAAAAAGAGGGTCTTCCTTTTGCTCTGCTGA
>NW_010519977.1:67510-83514 GCF_000687285.1 Phaethon lepturus
CTGTTCAGGACCTTCAGGCTTAGATCACAGCAATAGCTAAACAGAAAAAACTGGAACAGCAAAAGCTGCCATGAGCACAGGACACCTTGGTACGCCTGCACTAAGTACAACCTACTCTTAAGAGTAGCTTTGCCCGGGAGCAATACACAATGGTGTATTGCTGCATAAAAATAAAAATCCTCAGAAACCTACTGAATTATGCTTCACGGTGCCTGAGGAGTGCATAATTTCTGTGCCAGACTGTCAACAGCCAACTTTGTGACACAGGAGCACTACCCCACTGCAGGGCATCCTGCCTCCCCAGCTGGAAGGGAACTGTCTTTGTCTGGAGGTGGGAGCACTCATGGCTGTGCTGATACCAACTGAGTATCATTCGTGTATATAATATGGTTCCCAGGGCATGTGCAGGGGCACGAGGCCTCTTTGCCTGCATCATTGCCCATATTTCACAGTGCAAGCTAACAGCCTCCCGTTGTTTTGTCTCCACCTTGCTGTTTTGAGAGATGTTCAGACATCTGCACACTGCTGATTGGTAAGACAAGAATGGCTGAGGCATTGAGCAGGGCCTCATGGTTGAGCAGGGCCTGATGCCTCCAGCTCTGCACATGGTGAAATTGCACCTTTCAATAGGAGAGAGGAGTACTTCAGCACCTGAATTCCAGCTTTTGCTGCAACCCTTGCCTCTCCTCTCTCTGCCCCTTTGGGGCTGGAGGTCTCCAATGAGCTGCACGCCATTGGCAATGTCTTTTTTTAACATGGGTCCGAGGGCTTTCCATGAACCACGGATCAGGTGCCATTGGAGCAGCATAGTATCAAAGGTTGCTGTACTTTGACAGGACTGCAGTGGTCACCGTGCACAGGAAGATCTCCAGACCATCAAGAGTTTCGCTCTCACAGGGATCTGGGGTCCCCAGGTGGTACCAGAGCTGTGCTGCACACCAAGAAGAGCCAAAACAGGACATAGGTGGGAACAGGGCTAGCACACATGGCTCTGCCGTGTGGGAGAGATGAACCGACACAAGGCTGCATCTTCACCGAAGTTTGCTGGTGTGACCTGATGCCCACATCCAGCAGCATTGCAAACCCAGCCTTTCGCTTACCTGTTAAACATCTGCTGAGTGGAAAGAAGAGATTGTCGCACCATGTCATCATCCCCTCAGACCTCAGAGGTCTCTTGGAAGAAGTGTTGGTCTCTCTTCCCACTAGGTACTGCAAAGCAGCAGCACAGAGCACAGCATCCTACCCAAATGCCTTCCAAAACTGCATGCAAAACAGAGTTGTGCTGTCTGTAACAGAAACTCAGAGGAGTCAGTGCCATCCATCTTGGTCATGTAGAAGAGCTTGACCAGATGATAACCTGAGACCTGACTCTTAATTTTCCACTAGCTTGTCAGAGACATGACTTCAGAATCACACCAGCCTTTTTCTCTTTTTCCAGTTCATCAAACCAGGTGATCTCAGAAACCCTTCACAAGCCTACAATGTGGCATATGTGCATGAAAAGAGTCTGCTCCATTGCACCAAGCTGGGAGGTACTGAGGGCCAAGCCTCAAGTGCCTGCCAGAGAAGCAAAGCCTTTGAGCACACTTAGGCTGGAGGGACTGGTTTTCTTCTCAGTGCAAACAGTCTCCTCTGAGATGCCTGCCAATCTCTGAGAACACCAAGATTTAAATGCTAAGGTCTAACAGGAAAGCAGCTCTTCCCAGCTGCTATCCCAGAAAAGAAATATTTCAGAGGGAAAAGAAGTGCAGAGAAGAAGAGGTGGATCTGGCAGAGAGAAAGGGAGATAAACGGAAAGAACTGGTCTAAAAAGAATTTTCTTTTAATTATTTTTGTGAAAAGGGAGTAATATCATAGAGTGAGGGAAAGTTTGCAGTTGTAGCAGATGCAGAAGTCCAAGCCAGCTGATCTTTGGAATATGCTTGAGCATAACCTTCACTTCCAGCAACAGCCTCCAGCACTGCAGTAGAAAGGCTCGTCCCAGAGAAAGTGAAGAAATGAACCAACCAAAAGAAAATGGGGAAAAAAAGGCTAGGAAAACTTGGTGAAGAGCTATTTGAGAAAGAGCAGAAGCAGTCATAGAGCCTCTTAAAACTTAAGAGGTTGTGTTTAGATTATAACACCACATATCTTCTGCTGCGTGCTCAGATAACAGAGGCCATTTGGTGGTTGGCAAGGTTTGCTTGTACAGATACTGGGGTAGTGAGAAGGTTGGATAGGAGCTGGGGGGGTGGCATGTGGCAGGAGGGGTTGGTGAGAAAGGAGCAAGTAAGAGAAACAAGTTGCTCTGCTACATTCTTCCAGCACAACCAGGCCTTGGTGCCCAGCAGGAGTTTTACGGTCTGAAAATGTGTGAAGTTTACTTTGGGAGCGTGAAAGCCTCGCAGCTGCCACCCCAGAGCAAGACTGTGACTTTAGGAGAAGGTTTTAGATTTCTTTTTAAAGTTTACATTTAAATAGTTTTATTTTCTCTATTAATTAGTTGGAGAACACAAGTTTTTCTTGTTTTATTCATGTTTGCAAGTGGGGAAGACTACCATGCAAACACCAGAAAGTTTAGATGGAACATCACAGATTTTGGGAGAGGTGTTCAAGCTCAGGCTTTTTGCAGTGAACCCTGTGTACACCAAGGCAGTCACTGAACCCACATCTGCAGGAAACAAGAGAAGACAGCAGCTGAGGGCACAGAGAGAAGAGCCATGAATCAGTTCCCCAAAGAAACAGCAAATATTTTTTTCCTGTTTTACCATTCTTTACAGAAGCCTTTCCCAATCTGTTTCAATCATGTGAATTTATATTGCCATCCTGCTGCAGTCAAGCCGGACAATCAGATGTCTGATGCTCATGTGCAAAATACCAACATTGTCTAAAAAAGCAATAGCAAAGCCAAGTATATACACAGTTTTTGTTTGGTGCTCTGAAATCACTGAAATCTCTGAAAAATGTTGGAACAAACACTTGCATAAGAAAAATATCTTTAGGAGTGTCATTCCCCGACCTCCACTTTTACCCTGGTTGTAATGGGAACATGTGAATACCCAGTCAGCCTTGGATCAGGACGAGGTTTCCATTATACCTGTTTCTTAATCACAAACCTAGGAGGACAATGAGTTATAACCATGCCCAGTGACTTCATGTTCTTTCAGCATAACCAAACATATTTCAGAGAAAAAAACAGGTTTGCTGTTTTTGTTGTTTCTTCTTTTAGAGTTCAAGCTCCTTCTCCAAAGTTGTTGCTACCAAGTTTCTGCAAGGGATGCCAGGCTTGATTCCGTACTGGCATAATATCAGCTATTTTAGAAGTGGAGGTGACCCTTCCCATGGGCACCAGTAAGGAATGCACTCAAGCCTCGTGCTTCTTTTCAAAGCCATCAGCTGAAAATGAAGATCTCCTTAAGCCATAGAAGCTTTCCTCAAGACTTAGTAGGAATGTGTGCTAAAGGGTATCTTAAAACGGAGACTGTTGGTATCAGTCAGCCTGGTCATACCAACTTTAAATACAGATAACTCAATTACTATTAGCTGGGCTGTTGCAGACAATGTGGGGCTCACCTTTTGCCCAAACTTAACACTCCTTCAACTACAGGCAGTGGAGAACTTGAGCTAAAGTGGGACTGTACAATCTGCTTGGCTTAACCTTCTGTTCTTAGCTATGTAGGTTGCAGTTTTAAATAGCAACAGCAAAACATAAAGCCCACGGGTGTGGCTTTGCAGGTGGGAAGGCAAAATCGCTTTGTTTTCCTTCTATATCTGGAATCTTTTGGATAATGGTGACTGCAAACTGAAAATTAAGAATGACCACTGCACGCTCCAACCAGTGCAAGTCACAGTTTTTCCTGTCTTGTTCCAAGTGGGTTAGTTGTTTTTGTTTTTTTGGTCCTTCCGTTTTTACAAGTTTATGAAATTCATTCCTGCGATCAAGTCAGTATGGCAGCATAAGGACAAGCTTGATTTTTCTATTTCCCGTAAAGCTTAAAGAAATTATTCACTGATCCGTAAAGCAAAGTAAAGCCCCTTTTGGAACCTCTGACACAAACCAACATGTGATCAGCCCAGAAATAATCTTATCAGGCTGCCATTGTACTTTGCACAAGCTCCAGCAAAGAGGGGCAGCTGGCATTTATTTTTAAACTTAAAAATGATCATGAGAGGTGGAAGTGCTTTGGGAGGAATTAGTCATGGTTCACAATGATAATCTTTGTTAATGAAGCTCCAAGCAGGCTTCTATCCAGAAGCGGCAAATGATGAGGTGCAGAAATGTTTACAAGCCCACAGAGAATTCATTAACGGAGATTCTCTAGTAATAAAGCTGAAGGAGTCTGCAGGATTTGAAGAGTGATATTTATACCAGGGACAATGTTAAAATGCCAGGCTGGCAGTACACATGCAGGCAGGAGCTCAGCTCATTAGCAGATTGCGGTCTACTTTTGTAAAATTCTTGCATTCCCCTGAGTGCCCTCCTTCTCTGTCTCTTGAGGGAGCAGGAAGAAGGAAGGCAGGCTTGTGGTTGAAGTTACCTGTGATTTGGAAATCTCTGCACCTTCCTCTGTGACAGTATCGCTTGGGGTCTTTGGGGGTATCCCCCACTGCCAAATGCACAAATGCACAACATTACACGCAATTGCAAGCCCACGGTACAAGGTTTCTCCATGAGAGCTGCCTCCTCCCAACCACATTGCTCAATGATCCAGAAATCAGGCCATCTGTGACACCCCAGTGGCCACCACAGGAAAGTTATGGAGAAATGCCATCTGCAAGCGGATCACCACCCAGGTCAACTGATCCCAGACCTGTGCGAGTGGTTGTTTCTGAATAGCAGAAAACTGGCATCACAGAGGCCAAGTTGATGTTCACAACTGCAAGGTTAAAGCTATCAAAAAAGCTGTTTGATTCCATGCCCTGGGCTAACAATGACAGACATGAGACTCTTCTCCTTATGGAGTCTGAGGGACAGCACACTGCAGAAGCAAGACATACTAGGTCTTGGACAGCCTGTTGCTGTGTCACAGCACATAGCTCCAAACTCCCAAGACTGCCACAACTATACAGGATCAGACAGACAGAAATCCCTCGATACTGCCTCTGTTTGTGTCTCTGAGGAAAACTGTGTGAAATGCAAGGGAATGTGTGGATTTCCATGCTTCTTGCTCTCAAAAACTGGAGGAACTGAGCTTCATTTGGCTGGCACAGACGCACAGCACTGCCAAATGCCCCGTTGCTGCATTCCTTCCCCAGGGACAAATCCCACCTGAAGTCTAAAGGAGTTTTACCCAAGGGCTGGCCGTACTGCCGGAAGCCCTACTTCCAATAATTGCATAGTGCCGTGGCCAGTTCCCAAACCCTCTCTAGCAGCAGCAGCAGTGATTTGCGAAGCGAGGCACTGCTCTGCCACCTGCAGGTGTCGACCCTGGGCAGGGCAGGCAGGAGAGGCAGGGCAGGCAGAGGATCCTCCGCAGCTCCTGGCTGAGGAAATGCCTTACAAGCAACATTCGTCCTTCCTCTCTCGCTCTTGCAAAGGGTCTGCCAGCACCCGAGCCGAGCTGAGACTGCCAAGGATTTGAGTTTTTTTCCCTCCTGTCCTCTGCGAAGCCTCTTGCGTTTCCCGGGCAGGAGCGGTTACTGTACGCAGGGCACGGGCACAGGGCCAGCAGCGCTGTCGTCACAGGGCCAGTCGTCCCCCGCGCCTGCGGCTCTCCCGGCTCGGCGCGCGTTGTCGTCACAGGGCCAGTCGCCCCCCGCGCCTGCGGCTCTCCCGGCTCGGAGGGCTGCTTGCTCTCACGCACAGCGTGAAGCTGACGCAGGAGATCAGGGAGTTGCGATCTGCCCCTGCTCGCAGCGAGGAACAACGTTGCTGTGACATACGGGCGCTTCCTCTGCCCCTCGGAAGGGATGGTACTAAGCAAGGTACTTCTAGCCAAGGTTGCATCACGTTGCTATCCGGACCTTCAGCTGAGTTTTCCCCTGAATGTCTCCAGCAGTTTTATGACTGCATGAGGGCTGTACAGGCAGGAATACAGCCAGAGGGTCCGGGCAGTGATTACTGTCTTCTCTGCTAAACCTAAAGGAGGATGATCAAGAAGACAGAGCCAGACTCTTCATCAGTGCACAGCAAAGGCAGCTGTAAAAAGTGAAGGAAATTCTGGCTAGACACAGAGGCAAAATAATTTGTCCTGAGGACAGTGAAGCAGTGGAGCACAATGCCGAGAGAGGCAGTGTGATTTCCCTCCTTGGGAGCTTTCAAAACTAGGATGAATACAGCCCTGATCAACCTAACCTGGCACTGAAGGTAACCCAGCCTTGCACAGGAGGCTGGATGAGAGGTTTCTAGTGATCCCTTTCTGCCCAGAGTAGTCTATGTGTCTGCATTTTTTCCCTCCTAAATTCTAAGTAGCTGCAATAATTCCTCTCACAAGATCTCTTGGGCTGGGAGAGAGGCTTGTTAGGAATGACGATTTTAAACTAGAAATGCCAGCTTGCAGCAGATTTGCTTGTTTAGGAAAAGGAAGAAAATTTCCAAAATTTCACAAAGTTCTTGGGGCCATTTCCATAGCATATATAAATTCAAGATAACCCAGCTGCCTTTAGTTTATTGTGGGTAGGGGTCTGGTCCCTTCGTGTTTTTTGCAAGATTGCTTGCCTAGATTCTGTCCGAAACACACAAGGTTTCAGAAGTCCACCACCACACCTGTCAATAGGCAACTGGTCCTAAATGAAGTATTTAAAGGAGTGATTTGCTTTGCTTTCTTTTTTTTTCTTCTTTCTTTTTTTCTTTTTTTCTTTTCAGATTTCTGAGGAAGTTTCTTAGGCTTGATTGTATTTCAGTAAACACTTTGGGAGGGGGTGAAGCACTCCTTGCAAATATTGGATAATTGCAGACACCACCAAATGGGAGCAGACCGGTCAATATGCACAAGGGCAGGGCAGCCGTACGGAGGGGCTGGGGCAGGGGGAAGAAGGGGCCATGGGGCCCCATGCACTTGCACAGGAGCAAAGGGCAGCCCTGCCCAGGCAGGCAGAGCCCTGGCAGTGATGCCAGCAGGGCCGGAGGGGCTGGAGGCAAGGGAAAGCTTTTTTCTGCATGGAGACAGCACAGGAATGTGATGCTATCTCCGTCCTTGGAGATTTCCAAACCTCTGCTTGATAAAGCCCTGAGCAACCTCCTCTGATCTCGCATCTAACCTTGCTTGGAGCAGGACGTTGGCCTAGAGACCTCCCAAGGTCCCTTCTCCTCCTTGCTGCTTTTGTTTTATGTTGCTTGCTCTCTTCTTCGCAAATCTCTGAAGAGGATGATTACAGATACAAAAGATACGTAAGCCTTATCTTCAGGCTGGGGTGGACTTGTTCTTTTCAAAGGCTTTGTCAGATATTCACAAAAAACAATAAATTGAGAAAAAAAAAAGCCTCCAAGTGGTGTCCTTCCCATTCAAGTCTGGTTTGCTTTTGAATGTCATTGTATTCCTGCATTCCTGGTTCATTGGGCATCTGGAAGCTGCTAGAAGCAATGGGCTACACAGATTGAACTCTACCCTTTTTCCAGAAATATGCAAAAGGTTCCACCTAGAAGAAAAAAAAATTCCATTTACTTCTTCCTGCAGGAGACCTTTAAAAACTGTGTCTGGACTTCTGTAGCTTTTATGAATAGTTCTTTTCTCCAAGAGAATAACGTTACCTTCACTTTTCTATTTAAAATTAAAATTTCCTTTGCTTTCTCTCCCTTAGGATTTTATGCAGAAAATCCATCTTGCTGTAAATCCACTCCTACACACACAATTTTTTGCACAACCGCTAAAGACACAACAGCAACTTGCTGGAGCTCTGCAAGTATTTTAAGGTTACTTTCAGGACATGCTCACATTATTTTCATGGGCTCTGTCAGAGGGGTCTCTGGGGAATTTTCAGAGCTTTATTCAAAGAGGGAGGGAGAATATCCCAACCTGCTTGTTACCCTGGCAGATGCCTTTCCCATCTGAAAAGTAATAAGTAGCTCTTTTTCTGTTGCGTTTGGTTTGGTGTGGTTTTTTTTTTAAAGGAGCTTATTTTGCATATCTCAGAGGCTGAATCAGAGAAGAGTAAAAGACCAGGGAGTGTTTCTGCCTGGCTGTGGGGAGCATCTCCAGCACTACATTATTTCCCCAGGGGTACCTCCCGCTCTGTCCAATGCACTGCCTCTCTGCTCCCAGCACCACCAAGCCCGTATCCTGCACAGCCTGGATGGCAGGCACAAAACCACGGTTATCTTCTGGGAATGCAGATACTTTGCAGCCACCAAGACACATGGTGACTATGCCTCCTGGTGCGGGTGCTCAGAGCTGCCTGTGCTGTCTCGTGAAATATTTAGCAACATCACCATGAGTGCACTCGCCAGTGCGCTGCCCTGCTTCAGTCCTCCTTAGTACTTTCTACAAGTCAGAGCATTTACTCCTGAGGTAAGTATGAACAGATGCCAGTCCCCAAACAGCAAGACGTGATCAAGCTAGAAGTGGATGCGCGGTTTGTGTCAAGAGGAGGGAAAAATTGAAGTGACAGACCAAAGCTGGAAAAATCAGCTGGGAACTAGCTGAGTTAGCCAACATCTGCTGTGCTGCCGGGTGCTGGAAATAACACTGCTGAAATAAACCCAGTCCAGTGGATCAGCTGGTGTAAGATGGAAGCACACAATGACTACAATAACAGGATGTGCCACTGGCAGGCAAGCTGTTGAGCTAACACTTTTCAAAGATGCAGCCATCGCAATCTCGTCTCATGTCAGGAAATGAAGAAGGCCATTTAATTTGGAAGCTTCAAAAATGCTGAGACAGCTTGCTCCCTACCCCCACGGGAAGCAATAGCAGCAGCGCTGAGATGCTGGTAGGACACAGGAACGTAGCACATCATGGGAAAGCCAGAGAGGCAAAAACAAAGTCCCTCCAAGCCTGAGCTCTTCCTAGGTTAACAGCTCTCATGCCGTGACTGCACATTGCTGCTGAACTGGCATTGAAGAGTTACTATATTAAACAGAGGCTTTGGGACGTCATCCCACCAGGAACACAAGAGTATCTTCAGCCAACGAGCTGGGTGTTGACGGCACACAGCTGTTGTTCAAGGGCTGCTAAGCCCCTGCCAACATTGCTGCCTGGCCATACTTACAATTCTTACTTACTTTATTCTTACACAATGTAATATTAAGAAACAAAGGTTAAACAGCAAATCTGCTGACTCTCCCCTTCAGCCAGTTCAATGAAATAGGAAACCACGGAAGTTTTTCAGCTATTTACAGAGCTGAAAGCTGATAGGCTTCATAGATGCTCCACAAGGTATATTTCACATATTTTATGTTAATGTGTGGCCTGCTGACAGCTATCAGATGATAATTTGTTAGCCTTTTAATCTAAACTACTGAAAAGCCGTCGCAAGGAGTATTACAACTGTCTCAGCAATTACTTAAGCTTTAAATCTGCATTATTTCTGCAGAGGGGAAGTTTTTTGTTTTACCTTAGTTACTCAGTGGGTCCCTTAAGATTTGCCTGATCTCCATATTATTCCCAATTATTATAAAAGAGGATTTAGATTTTTGTTATTCTAAATCTAATGCAGGGACAGCAACTCTGAGGGTTGGATCAGCTTCTCTGATTTTTGCAGGGAGTTTTCATTCTCTGCATGAAACAACGTGTGAGTTTGGCTGCTAACACTCTGGTTTAAGGCCAAAATTCATTATGGGACTCCTAACAGCTTGTTTTAGAGTAAGAAGTTACTTTCTGGTTAGCAACCACAGACTTCAAGCTGTCCTGAACATAAAGGACTTTCTCTTTTTCTCAGTGTCTTTCCCTCTTCACCCTCACAAGACTTGTGGCTGAATCACTTGACTGTCTGCAGACAGGAAAGGCTGTCAAAAATACAGTATGATGCATTTCAAGGGTGGCCCTCCTGGCAGCAAACTGCTGATCCTCAGATCGTTCTGTGCTGGATGTTGTTTGGAAACCTACTAGCAAAGGCAGGCTTTTATGTATAGCCCATAGGTGTATAAGCTCTGCAGTGCCCAGCTTGAGCCTGAGCTCGGGCTAGACTGCCTGACCAGAGGCACCTGGAGATCCGCTGGGGTTTGACTGGGGCTGCTCCCTAAAATGACACTGAGCAAATTTTGCCCAGTGGTTTCTAGAATTTACCTCCACAGAGCGTGGAAATCAAGTCATTGGTTATCATTAAATTATTTAGCAAATAGTTGGATATTAAATACATAAATGTTTTTCTTGAGCTATTATTTCTATTCCTAAAGTTGTGAGATTTGCTATTTTTTTAACACCTCCTTGCTGATCAGAAGCTTTATGTGTTTCAATTTTATGTGATACAGACATTCTCGAGCTGCACCACCAGCAGGAGTTCCAGTTCTGCACAGGGTTTTTCCCAATGTCTGCTTGCATTTCAATTCTGCATTTTCTGTCAAAAGAAAATATCTGAATAACCTTGAGACTGAATGAAACAAATTCACCTTGACATCCTTACAATAAGGAAAAATATCCACGGTCTAACGAATGTGAATTTAGAATCACAGAGCAATTTTAACATCCTTTATAAAAACTCCAGAAAAAAAAGTGAAAATGAAATCTGGTTGGTTGGTTGGTTGGTTGGTTTGTAAATATTTGTTTATATCTGGGCTTGTGTGACATACGTCTTCATTTGGCAAATCTAGTATTTAACTCGAGGCCTAGATACAGGCTTTTAGAAATGGAAATGGGATTTGGTGCAGGATTCATACCTCTCTGCACTTAGTAATCAAAAATAATAAATTTGTAAATAAACACTGTCTAATGTATAAGAGGGGATTTTTTTTCTGACACAGTTGTTCTAAGAAATTATTTTATTTAAATGTGCACTTTTTTCCTATGAGTTCTGTGTTTTCCTGTTAACACAGTAACAGAGGCAAGGTTTGGTCCTTTCTAATATAACAATTTAATAACTAGTATTTCATTTCAGTAAGAAGCAATGAAAATAATGTTTTATATTACCATTCCAGGAACTAATCAAGTTTGTGTTTGGACTGCAAGTGTTTCCTTATGATTAAGCCTTTTCATTCTAAGAAGGAACATGTTTAACAAAAGACGTAGGAAAATTACAATACTTATTTTCCAAGAAGCACTAATTCACTGTTACCATTTGCCTGGAGAATTAAATAAAATTCTTTCTCTTTTAAAATCTCTAATAAATCTCCCTTAGAAATCTTTCCAGAAAAAGTAGTAGCCATAGCATTAGACCAACTAATAATTGATATCCCACCTGTAGACTTTCTACCCCTCTGCTTCAATTAGTCCATCGTAAAGTTGATGTACAGCTGGAATATTTATTCCTGCTCATAAAAAATACTCTCAGTTTTTTTTTCACTTCAATATTTTTTAAGTCTTTGAAGGAGTTTAGAACACCTGACTAGTGAAATCATGTTTAGCACAGGTTTGGACTTTATAGTGCATATCTAAAAGAAGATTTCCAGAGGATCAAAGCTCCTTTAGATGTTCCCCTGGCTAGTACATGCAGTGGTTACAGCACCCTGTTAAATAGAAGTATTTTTCTGGTATCACTGTGGATGATTTGTGCAATAAAATTAATTATTTTTTTTCACATGGGCATATAAATTTTATTGACAGCATTACACAGTTTGTCCACAGTTTTACAGAAGAAGCTAAGCCTGGCTGTGCAGTGGTATTCCAAGTCCTTTCCCTTTCAATGCTTTTCAAATAATAATTTAACTTTCTGAATGCGTCTCTTTGGTCTTCCAGCTACCAATCTTCTAAGAGATGGATAATTACCATAGAAAAGGTGTCGACCATTTCCAGCTCACCAGTGGTCAAAATACTCCATCCTCAAATGAATGGTGTGATCCAGAAGCAGCAGCTAAGGTCCAGTAAGGACCTCAGAAGTAATTTACCCTAGGACTCAGCCTGCAGACAGGAGGTCCCAGTTCTCACCACTGTTTTTTTTTAATTTTTTAAGGATCCAATTTGTTCTTTTTACTGTACCAGACCTTTGAATTCAGAAAAGTCTAGCTTTTCTTCAGTGTCCCATAGTTGTGTGTGTGAGGTCTCTGCCAAAAGGATGATCATTCCTCAGAGCTAATTTTAAGGTCAAAGTGCCCCTTCACCATAGGTGAACTCTAGCAATGACTTCTGCAGTGATATTTTTAAGGGTAAAAGTTTCAGTCTATTTTCCCAGACTATCAAGTTCTGGTTCCATTGAATGGTTTTGGAAGTGGGTCCAGAGACTTGATCTGAATTTCAGCATGAAACTGGAAATGCTTTGAGTTTCAAGGGTGCGTTACATTTGGTTACTGCAGCATTATTTTATACACAAATCACCAGTGACACTGTTTTTCATTTAATTTTGTAATAGGCAGCTATCAAACTATTTTCAGTAGAAGTTAAATTTGGGATTCACACTGTGGGTATATTCCTGCAGTTTATTGCTTCTTAGAGGCTATTCTGTGACCTTTGTGCTTCTCTTTTTCTTAGAAGAAGTTCTGCTTCAGCATTGCCTTCTCCCCAGGCTTTTCAACATTTTGGTAAAACAAGCTCTCTGTTCTGTAGTCTAATGAGAGTGACAGGAACTGGCTTAGCTTTTGATATGGTTTGATTGCATTCTATGTAAAAAATGTCTGGTTTCTCCAAGCTCCAAGAAGGACCATATTTTGCCCTGTGATTTGCCAGTTTGTCTGGGTTTGGGTGGGTTTTTCTTACCCACTTTGAATTAAAAAGTATTCTCATTTACTGTTATCTTCTCCTAATTTTTAAAAACAGCCTAAGACAACTTTTAGCCAGTTTGATAGAATGATATTTGCACATTGTATCGTTATACAACTGGAGGAGGCGAAGCTAAAACATTAGTGATTTGGCAGAAATGTAGTGAGTGCTTTGCAAACTCAATTAAATGTGAAAATGGTACTGATGGTTTTGACTTTTGATTGCATTTTTGCAATACCCATCAATCAACTCAACATACTGCACCTTAAATGATTTAAAATAGCAGTGGGTGCTCAACTTTCTAACGATATGTAAAGTGCATACCATGCCCCAGATATTTTATTCCAGCATCGTAATAACTCATGTTAACAACAGAAAACCTTTTAGCATGGGTGAAGATCTGCAAGTGATAGGTAGGACAAAAATAGGTTTTTTATTTTGGTAAATTAGTACTACCAATGCCACACTGGATAGGGATGCCACTGTATAAAACTGCCCTTGGTAACAAAGATGGTTTGTTTTAAGCTAGCTTCGTTTGTCCACGTGTAAAAGACGCCATCCAGGAGCACAATCTGGTGCTGGACACCAATCCATCTTTAACATTGCTCAAAAGTACGTATTTGATTGGGCAACATTGAGTGCAACTGTTGCATTAAATATTTAAAGACATTAGGCAAAACCAGCGTCAAAGACCCATGAAAAAAACAACTGTAACACCGCTGTGTGTTAGTTGTGCACCAAACCATAGCTGGAGGTCTAGCAAAACTCTGAAAGATCTTCTGTATTTCCATAGCACAGCAGACAGGAGACTAAACCCTGGAGACTGGGGACAGTGAGTGAATTCATAACTAGATTGCTACTTCTGAAGGCATTTTCTGGAGCCAAGGCACTGTAGGTCTCAGTGTTGGAGTCTAACAACTTATAGAATTTGGGAATGGCAGCTGCAGTCAGATCAAGGACAATATCACAGGCACTGACAAAAGCCGCTAACCCTTAGTCTCCCACTATCACCCATGAAATCCTTTTTGTCCAGCAAAATAGTACTCGTAAGAGGCAACCTATATTTTTCCACACTTCATGGCTGAAACAGTAATCCAGTTGTTTAGCTCTAATCCTTTGAGGACCAGTGCGTGGTTTTGGTTATACTGGCTATCTCACCAGAGGCTGTATGTATATTTTACCACATCTATGTACAAGTAGCGAAATCATATTCATTTCCTAGTTGTGTAATGATTCAACGATGTATTAAACATATCCTGAGGACACTGGTATCTCTGCTGCTCCACTCTGGCCTTCTCTGGAACGCTGAAAAGCATCACAAAGTCCTTTAGAAACAGTTTTCAAACTATTTTCTGGCAAACTCTAGGATCAGTCTGAACTTACAAAGAAATACCACTATCTTATGCACTTTGATGTCCTGGTGAAAGTCAGGTGGACTTTCTTTTAAACTGCATCTTCTCAAATACATACAACTTCATATAGCTGAATTACCACTTCTTCAAGGTAAAATTTTTTATATTAGGTCTGCAGTCATGAGACAATTTTTCACCTCACAATACAGATCACACAAACAGAAGGTGTGGCCTCACTGGCTCTAAAAAACTAAAATCAGCCTCCCAGATCTGCGCATTATTAATTTACCATCTTTGCCCAACTTAGCATAAGCTCGAGTGTTATGTGATGAGGGACAGCTAGTGACAGCGTGGCGTTTGTCTAATTCCTGATGCAGGCGGGAGGCACATTGCTGTCCCAGCCAGGCACTGCGCTTGTGGGACACAGGAGACACATGCTGGTCTTTCTTCCAGTGGTGTCATCTCCATGTGCTCATGCAGTTAGTATCATCCGCCTTTCAGCCCCTGCAGCGACAGAGCAACCTGTAGCAGACAGAAGGCTGTAAACCGGAGGGAGTGAGGGGGAAAAAATGCAGAAGCAATAACAGTGTGAGAATTAAACGAAAAGTGCTCCTGCTCCTGACCTAGGGCTTGAACTTCATAGCTTGATCAAGCCATGTGAGATGCCACCAAAGCCAGCATAATAATAGAAATGATGAACAGGATCTGAAAGTCAAAAGGCGCGTGACTTGTTTGTGAGATGCAATGGTAGCTGTCCTCCCCTAGGGCCACATTGCTTCATCTCCTAAAGGGACATTTTAGGTCTTCTGATTGCACAGTATCTTTAGGGTCAACCTCCCACCTTTTATGAGGATGGCTCAGTGCCCTTGTTGTTTGATAATACTTTAGTGAGAGTAATTTTGAGGTGAAAACTGCATAATTTCTATTTATATATCTCTATCTGTATCTTCTATCCTTGAAGGAAGCCTAGGTTATTCTGTAGAGGAAAAAAAAGCACCCTTCGCTCTGCTAGCAACATCCACGGTACAGGTTTCCTAACATCAAGACAAATCTTATTAGCAGAAAAAGGCTGAGTATTTTGAAGGAAATTGCTAGAAGAGTCTTAAGACTTTGAATTTTAGTTGGATCTTCTTGCTTTGAGAAATGTTCTAGTACCTCTAAATATTCAACATCCGACTCGAGTGCCTGCTAGGTCTTTTTATTTAAGAAGAGTTAAGGCTCTTCTAGAACTCTTTGAATAGGAAGTTAATTTGTCTGTAATTGCTTCTAAACTTTTCTGTAGTTCCTTTACACAGCTTAAGTGGCAGCTAAAATGGCAGCTCTTGGGCATTGTTTTATTGCAAGGGCGTGATGTCACAGCTATTCAAATTAAAGCATGATTTCTTTTTCTTAAACAAAAAGATGGTGGCATAAAATTGCAGTGTTTACAAAATCTAGTTTTTAGTATTAGCCACAAGGACCTGATAAGAAATTTTTCTTCCGGCTGTGCTGAGCTCTGTGCTGTGCTATATGCTGGCGATTGCTGCTCAGATAAAATCTATGCAATCTTGCAAGTCTGGCTATGGTGGGATTGGTACACATACAAAACTGGCTATCTTTGCCCGTTTGGTTCTTTTTTTATTTGAAATGTTGAGCATCTGGGGACTGGGAAAGTTTTGTCTCTGTGGTTTTGAAGACAAAATGTCTACTGTAGCAATTAACTGTAAACTATTACTAACCTCCTCTCTATAGACAGACTGCTTTCTTTCAGAAATTGGGGTGGGAAGGGGAGACAGCCAGGAATTTAATTTGCCTGGTTTAATTGGGACTGGTTAAGAGATCAAGGAAGCAGAAATGGTCCTTTTTTTCCTACGGTATTTCTTCTCCTGAGCTGAAAATGTGACCCGCACTTCTAATGAACCTCCATCTCATTAGATCTCCTGTGGTCCAGCCACCCGCCGCAGCCACA
>NW_010519977.1:83533-85987 GCF_000687285.1 Phaethon lepturus
AGACAAATCCTTGCAGAAACAGGCTGGCTGGTACCTCCCACATGGTGGTCTCTGACTCGTGATCCTTCCCACCCTCCCAGTACTCAGCATTTAGGGCAATATGATGGGTCAGACCTACCTGCATTAGCTCCTTTCTGTACTGTTTGAGACCTGTGCAGGTCTCAGTTGGAAGGGAATTAACTGGGGACAGCCACTCACAGGGACCCGATCTAACTCTTCATGTACCAGAGACAAAGAGGAGGAAGTCTTTTTCTGCTGAATTGAAACAGGATTTAAGAAATCTGAACATTTTTTTGTCCTTGGAAAACACATAATTGTTTTGCTGTTCTCTTTCATTTAACGTTTTAATTGCTTCCAGAGTCAAGAGCCTTGATGCAGCTGGAGCCTGGTCGGCTCACCCAAATAGCTTCACAGCAAAGAAAGTCTACCACTGACTGCAGCACACTCCTGATCTTGTGTCACTATGCTCTGGCATGAATCAGGACTGACTGTGGTCATGAACTAAGCATAACACAGTGTTATAGGCTGGAATTTGCTCAATTTTTCCATGGCATTTCGAAGTTATAATACTAACCTTTCTAAAGGACTCTTTGAGTTTCTACTCAGGGATGTTAAAACATTTTAAAATGGGCCTATTTGTCTACATCATGTTTAGTTTTCTTTCTTTTCAGCATTTTTTCCTAAACCAATGCAACATAGAACTAACAAATCCATAAGACTCTCCAAGCTGACCATCTTTTTACTCCGTCAAACTTAGAAACACTGATATTGACAAAACCTTTGAACTGTAATAATTTTTCTGCAGACATTACCTTGGCTTCCTGTTCAACATCATCTCCTGAACTTTTCCTACACTGGAGATATTCTGGAAGGGAGCACTCCCATGTGTCCTGCTCCAGCCCCTTCCTGAATTATGCCTTGTGTACTTCTCACAGAACAGGTATCAACTATTAACAAACACATTATGAACTGATTTCATTTATCTAACTAACTCAGGAAATAATAACCCCCAAACACCACACAGGCCATACAGCAACAAGGACAGACTTCTTGATTCAAATAATTTAAATTGAGCCATGTGCCTTGGCAGCAGAGCTCCTCCCACAGAGCACCAATCCTTGTCCTACCTGCTGTAAGAAGTATTGTGATCAGCTCTGGGTCATCAGGGCTTTTTGAGCCCTGCCTGTAGAAAGTTCTCTCATCTTTTAATTCTGATTTCTGACATTTTCTCAGCTGTCATAGAATCATAGAATGGTCTGAGTTGGAAGGGACCTTTAAAGGCCATCTAGTCCAACCCCCCTGCAGTGAGCAGGGACACCTTCAACCTGATCAGGCTCAGAGCCCCATCCAACCTGACCTGGGATGTTTCCAGGGATGGGGCATCCACTACCTCTCTGGGAAACCTGGGCCAGAAAAAATGCTGTCTTGGATCTAGTCTAAATCTATCCTCTTTCAGTTTAAAACCATTACCCCTCATCCTATTGCAACAGGTCCTGCTAAAAAGTCTGTCCCCATCTTTCTTCTAAAGTCCCCTTTAAGTACTAGAAGGCTACATTAAGGTGTCCCCAGAGCCTTCTCTTCTCCAGGCTGAACAACCCCAGAGATGGAATTTGAGCAGAGACAGGATTTGAATCCTCAGCAGGGAAGGAGCAAACAAGCAGGGCCATTGTTACAATTCCCACGTTACTAGACCTCACCAGCCTGCTTGCCTCCATGTCCTGCCCACCTCGTGGCAGAGCAGCACACCGTGGCTTTTCGTTCCTGCAGCTTAGTCCCAGGCGTGCCCCAGGGTCGCTGTGCTAGGAGCTCCAGGTCTTGTGGCTCTTGCTGGATGAAAATGCCAGCGCCAGTGAGCGCTTCTCTGTCAGCACGAAAGCTGCAACCAGAAAACTCTTTCACAACCTGCCACTGCAAGGAATTAAGTTGATTTCCACACTGTTTACTTTGGGTAGATGTTTCACAGAAAAGAAAAAAGAAAAAGAAAAATACCTCTTAGTTGCAAAAGCACCATGCTGAATATTCCCTGACCAAATTTTCCTCCTTTCCCATGGCCAGGTACTGTGTCAGTGTCTTTATCTTGGTGCCTATGAACGCTGCTAGTCCCCTGTGCCACACGTCCCGTTTAGCCCGCTCCACGTCGAGCAACGGGTGCCTGCGCTCCGCCGAGGTCAGGGTGGGAGGCAGCACCGCAGGGCGGTGGGCACAGGCAGGAGACGTAGGAAGCGGCTGCTATGGCAAGGCTGGGTGCCACACTGCACCCCTCTGCCTGCCTACATCGGCTTAGGAAGAGGTGGCTGTTTGCAGCATCCCAGCCCAGACCTCGTTAGCTGAGGTTAGGATGCTGTCACACCGGGTCCACGCTTGTGGCAACACCACGCGTGCCCCTGAGCAAACAGCACCCAGCTCCCGTTCTGCTGGCAGACCCTGAACGCCTCTCACCAGGCCTGCAGACAA
>NW_010519977.1:86018-86865 GCF_000687285.1 Phaethon lepturus
GAATGAAAACCCAAGTGTTTTGCAGGTTGCATTTTATATGTTAGACTTTTTTTCCTAGGGATCACAAGGGAAAGGTGCCACAGGAAGAACCAGAGGAGGTGACAGCAGATGTCAAGCCATAGAAATGTTCAGGTAGAGATGAGCCAGGAGGTATGGATCAAACTGGCTCACATAAACACACAGCAGCCAAATTGGATTAAAAAAATCAGGTGTAGAGTGAACAGAAAGGGAATGACAAACTAGCCATGCGCCTGCTTTCCAGACCCGTCCTGGGACTGCTCTGCCCCATGTCTCTCTGCTGCTGACCTGGGGTTTCCGCTGCTGGGGAGGGTATTCTGCATTTTCCTTTTTTTTCTGTTGTGCAGGTGAATATCAAAAACATAAGCAAGACTTATCCCTGTCTGGCCATCGGTTAGCGTTTCTTATCACCCAGGGCAGCCTGGCTCGGATCTCGCCCTGCTTTTCCTGGGCTTGCTCCTCACCGGCTCTGCCCGCAAGCTCTGCCCTGGGAAACCTCAGGGCATTGCTCTGCCTGCTCCCCTGCCTCGGGGCAACACATGACCGTAACGCAATCTAGAAATGGCCCGTGCAAGAAAAAGCAAGATGTAGGCAGACTTACATTTAAGGGAGGAGTCCCTGGCAGCCTAAGCAATGCTAGCAGGCTCCAGAGAGAGTGTTTAAATTCGTGGCACGTCAGCAGTGGTGCTGTGGCAGCTAAACGCTCTCTGACTCACCCTCTTTCATGTGCTCGGCACAAGCTCTCGAGGCTCGCTGCCAGGCCGGCCCTCCGCCTCGGGGCAGGACGGGGCGCAGACGAGGCACCCGCGTGCTCAGCTGTGAGCCCGCC
>NW_010519978.1:0-7787 GCF_000687285.1 Phaethon lepturus
AGTGAGGGGCCCAAAACTGAACACAGTTCAGCAGAGGACCCCAGGGTGGGTAGGGCAGAACCCCCACTAGTCGGGGCCCAACCCACAGACCCTGAGCTGGTGGCCAGTCCAACCAAGGGTGCAGATCATAAAGCAATATTGTGGTGATGAGGCAGGTCTGAGATCGAACTGGGAAGTCAGTCTGCAGGTCAGTGTTAGGATCAGGACCGACGATCACCAGGCAGGGCTATAGTGATGAGGCAAGGCCAAAGTCAAGCCAGGAAATCAGTCTGTGGGTGAGGTCAGCATCAAGGAGCAGCATGGCCATGGGCCTGCATTTATACACATTGATGAGATCCCTCCTGAGCCACCTTTTCTCCAGGCTGACCAGTCCCAGCTCTCTCAGCCTTTCCTCATATGTGAGGTTCTCCAATCTCTTCTATCATCTTCATGGCCCTTCACTGGACTCTCTCTAGTCTGTCCATGTCTCTTTTATACCAGGGACCCCAGAACTGGACACAGCGTTCCAGGTGTGGCCTCACCAGTGCTGAGTAGAGGTTACCAGTGACAGCAGTGAAAATTGACCATATAGCTAGAATGCGGCTTTCTTCTAACTTTGACCCAGGTTACATGACAGTTCAGCACCTTTGGATTGTCTGTTGCAATCTAATTATGGTATTATAGAAGTTGCCCGTGTGCGTTGCACAACGGAGTGTCCCGAGCCTTGGCATGCCCTCAGCTTGCCCTATTGACATGCTCCTTCTTGTTCTCCTGACAAGTCTACTCTGAACACTGGGGTTCTCATCTCAGTTCTCCTGTTTGCCTTAAGCTGAAATCACTAATGGTTTGTTGTTGCTGACTCCAGAGCTATATGAGCTTTTCCTGTAGTGTGTCTGGTTGAGTTAATGTTATAACAATACTTTAAGCATGGGCTTTTACCTATGAAATTATATACTGCTGGAACAGTTTTATTGTTTTTCAATTTGAATTGTTTGAATTTGCTTTGAACTTCTAGACATTTTACCTGTATTATGAGCTAAATGCAAACATCCTACTCTCAGAAAAGCTGTTTGTTAGAAACTTGGATGTATGTTCAAACAGGAAGTTCGTGTTGTTCAATAGTATTATTAAAGGCTTTGAATGTTATTTCTGTAAACACCATTTTAATCAGGTAGTGGAAAGGGTGCTGTTAAAAGAGACTGAGGAATTCAGAGTGAGCCCTACAAATGTCCATAAGCTGTGTGTGCTTTTAGCTGAATGGTCTTCATACAGCGTAACTGTGGAAGGACCCGGTAGCTAGCACGTAATCTCCAAAAATGCAATCACATACTTGTTCTTCAGAAAAAGAAAGCATGCAGATGCTAAGAAAAAAAAAGGCTCTGAAATCAGAGTAAGTTGTATGAGCACACTAATTTATGTCCTCTCTAGAAAAGTGGCCTTGTCTCTCCCAAAGCAACAACAAAGACCCCAGTTTTCTTGGAAGTAGCTGGGAAGTAACAGACTAGGAAACAATTATACTGGGCAGCTATCAAGGGAAAGGTTCTGACTGCCTGTTCATTTAGGCACCATATCTTTTAAAAATATTATCATCTTACCTCCGCTTTTTTTTTGTTTGATTTTCCCTAAATTTTGCTTAAATTTGTTTTTTCTTTTTTCTATTCACCAAATGACCCATATTTCCTTGTTTTTCTAAAGAGGTCTTCTGCATTTTTCAGTTGTATGGTTGCAGGCAAAAATACTGGCTGCATTTATGGCATGCTTTATTGGTACGAGTTATAAACACTCATCATACCATCTTCCTGGAGAGAGAGCACCGAGGTCTCTCCAGGTGCAGCTGCTGGTACAGATGTGGTTATATTGGAACAGCACTGCCCTCTTTGGAAACAGCCGTGCCTGAAATAAACTCAACAGCACCAGATTATCCTTGAACTACAGTCACGGCGAGCACTTTCCTTCATGCATTATACCAGCAAACCTGCAATGACAGCAGAATCTTTGAGCAGGCTGGGCCCATGTAGGATCAGATTCATTGACTTTTCCAGCAACACTAGGCTCTGAGCACAGCAGCCCTTCTCTGATACCATGGTTCAGGATCGGCAGGCAGAGATGGAGGTGTAACTACGTATGCGACACTATTAATGAATCTCATCAAAAGGAGATCACAAAATCCTTGAGCTGCATAAATCTCTGGAGGCTATCTACAGCTAATTTTCTCAGCTGTGTTGTTTCTCCAAGCTCCCTGTAATAATGAAGCAGCACTTGCACCTTTTAAACACCGTATTGTGTAAATTATAAGTGACACATAACCCTCCTAGCAAGCCAAGGAAAATGACAGCATTAAATTCCCAACAGCTATCAGAATACATTAACAATTTTAGAAGAAAATTACTTTTGAGAAGACAAATTTTAAATGAATAAACACAAATCTATAAGGTTTCAGCAGAGCATGGGATTCATCTGCAACATTTTGCTTCGGGGTCACATAACTCCATCCAAAGCAAAGCAAAAACACCCTTGATTAGAAAGATACGCGTGGTTACAGCGAGTTAATCTCAGCTCTGATCACAAATTTGTTCAAACTCAGCAGCTTTAGCTCAGAAGGGATTTATGTTGGACTGAAGCTGAAGAACTTATCAGCCCCTGTCACAGCCCTTGCAAACCACAGAGGGAGAGACGGAATAATTGGGGCTACAGCTTCAGTCGATTTGGCTATAGTATCCCCTCAGCTGCTGCTCCCTTCTGTGCACTGCACTTGTCGGTGTCATGACGCGGCCTTTCAAGCGACCAGCTTTGCAACAATAATATGGCCTAGGTCATACGCATCCGTCTGTTTGGGACTCGAGCTTGGCAAAGGAACAGCAGCAAATAACCTGGCCCCTATGAGACAGCGGCACAGCCGGCCAGGCACCTCCGCCCCAGCAGAGGAGCGGACACGTGCTCAGCTCCCGCTGGGGTGCTGTGGATTGCTCCTCTGTCTCCCCGTATAGCTGGTAGTTGCCTCGGTGTCTCCTTTTGTTACTAGCCTTGGTGGCTCGGGGAGTTTCACACCACACTGCAGCGGGGCTTGTGGCCGCTCTCTTTTGTTGCCAGGTTGATGAGAGTCGCTGGCTGCCGCTATTGATAATGCGCAGTGACGAGGTGCCGTCCTGCCTACATTGGCCTCCCAGTAGTATCACAGAATCACAGAATCACTAAGGTTGGAAAGGACCTTCAAAATCATCAAGTCCAACCATTAATCCAACACCACCATGCCCAATAAGCCATGCCCTGAAGTGCCACATCCACATGTTTTTTGAACACTTCCAGAGATGGTGACTCCACCGCCTCCCTGGGCAGCCTGTTCCAATGCCTGACCACCCTCTCAGTGAAGAAATTTTTCCTAATATCCAATCTAAACCTCCCCTGGCACAACTTGAGACCATTTCCTCTCGTCCTATCGCTGGTTACTTGGGAGAAGTGACCAGCTTCCTCGTCACCACAACCCCCTTTCAGGTAGTTGTAGAGAGTGATAAGGTCTCCCCTCTAGTACATCTACACAACTAGTACACCCAGTGCTACCAAAAACTGTACTGCATGCACATCCTTGGTGTGGCATGGGTAATCGTTGGAGCAGCTCCAAGGATCGCTTCGAAAAGATTGTCATTCTCAGCCACATTTGGGCTGCACGAGCAATTGACTTTCGGGTGGCCACCGATGATGTCTAAGGCCAGCGTAGGTCCCTTAGCCTCTATTTTCAGTCTAATGCCATGTCTCCCATGTTGCACACCTCTGAATCCGTCCCTGCAGCTTTTGAGCAATGCAACAAGTGAAGCCTCCTGAATCGGCAGCTCTGGGAGCGGAGAGTTAAGCAGGAAACGTTTCAGAGCTGCCAAATTTTCAAGCAGTAGCACAGCACAGAAAGCAGAAGGCACTCAGATAACATGCAGGGAGCAGGCTGGAAGGCACTGGAGATCACTGCACAATCTACAAGGAGAGCAAAGGGCATATAAAGCAGCACAGAAAAGTAAAAAGTACCATGACTATTGGAATCAATGTAAACGGGTCCCCTGGGAAAGCACGTTTTTGTACAAAGAGCCAGATGAGAAGTGAGATGATTCACTATTCATGCAGAGGACAAAAAACAGTCCTGCCTGTCTGCACAGCTGATAGACTAAGCAGACACCAAGGTCAATTGTTGTGTAATTCGTATTCATATTAAAACAAGAATGGTGCAGGACAGGAGATATTTGCATAAGTAGTGAAAAACTGTATATCCCATCTTGGTGTAAGAAATACTCAGAGCTCAATTAAATAAAATATAGACTAAGAAAATGAGAGTTTGAAATGCTCTTATTAAAAAAGAAGCTGCAAATGCAGCCTAAGCTGATTACACAGAAAGCAATGCTGTAGAAAGAGAAACTCAGATGTTCGAATGGATGCATAACTTGTTGCAACAGGAATGCAAGCTAGACAGTGCTGTGAAGAATATCTTCCCAAAATAAACTCTCCAACTGAGAGTACAAAGATTTTAGACCTGGAAAAGTCATGTTTCATTAGAGTCTAAACTCAAATTCTCAACTTCCTGCAGAGAAAACCCATACTCCTAAGTCAAGATGAACAGAAGTAAAAAAGCTTATAAAAGACTCTTTCTCCCATCGACTATGTCTTTGTAGGGCAAGCCCCTGTTTCCAGTTTCTTTTTTTAAGTCCATTCAGGGATTTTCTGAATTGTAGCAATCTGTCCAAATTGAGACACTTCCTGTCACCAGTGAGACAGGCAACACCTGGAGCCGTAAATAGGGCAGGGACGGACCTCTCTCTGCGCCTATAAAGCCAATCAGTACAGTACAGATCACAGAGGGCAAAACACTCTTCCATTCTCTCTAGGGTATCCATATCCAAATTGGATATGGATATGGATACTGGATATTGGATATGGATACCCATATCCAAATTGGATATGGATATATCAGGAATGGTCCCTTGGTTCTTTGATCCCAGGGATCCTTGCATGTGCCACGCCCCTCACAGCCTCGGCCTCTGCACGTCCTTCTTTCCCTTCTCTTGGAAGGGCCCTTCTCTTGAGTCCTTCTCTCCTTGAGCATGTCCCACTGCTCCCCAGAGAAGGAGCAACCTCATCCTCACCCCAGATCTGGCTGCTCTGTCTTAGAGATATTTGAAATCTCCATTAAACCAGTTAGGGTAGTTTAACTATGCATCTGAGTTTTTAAAAAAGGATATGAAAATGGGTGCGCATGTGGAATTCAAGCTTAGTTAGATTAAACCAGAGATAGACACTTATAATTCCTTACTCCTAAATGTGGTTATAGAAAATGGGTCAGTCTCAGTGCTAATATCATTGGATATTAATACCTGGAATATAGAAAATGGAAACGATCTGTACCAAGTATTCTAAGAGGGGTAGAAAATTTGGTACTGAGAAAGCAAGAGCAGTCCTGAGACTTCAGATCAATGCTGGTAAATTCAATGGCATGTTTGTATACTGATGAGAAGAGCAATGTAAGCATATCTACCAGTTAATAGGCATAAAAATCTGCAAGATGGGCAGTGTATGTCCTTAACAGCATTCACTGCTGTTAATAGCTTGATGATGAGAGAAATCTTTCTGGCTCCCAGTGAATCTGAAGATTTATGAGGATCATTATAAGGCCTATGAATATAAGGCATTTGAAAGTGAGAACAGGAAAAACACTAACAAAGAAGTGAGAGACAGATGAATGCTTCTGAACGTGAAGGATGTTGGCTACATTCAGAGAGAAAGATGCGTGGATTATTTAATAATCAGCCAATAAATTTCTCCCCAATAACTCTGAAGTAATAAAGTTGCTATTGGATAAGAAGAAACGCCATCGTGGAGATGAAGAACTGGTTAAAAGAGAGGGAATATGATTGAAATGAACAGTCAATTTTCATAGTGGGGGGTGATTCTTAATGAAGCCCCACAGGGATCTCTGTTGTGGCCTGTGCCGTTCAGTATCTTCTTAAATGATCTTGAGAAGAGGATGAATAGGAAAGTGAAAGCATTTGCTGGTGGTAAGCTTTTGCGATAGTTAAAATGAAAGCTGACTGTGGAAAATTGCAGAAGGACTTTGTAGAATGGACAATAAAAATGGTCAGATAAAATTCACTAAATGTACATGTAAAGTAATTTAAATGATTTTAAACAAACCCAGCTTTATGTGCAAAGTGATGGGCTCTGACTTGACTTATCTCTTAGAAAATCTCACAGTTATAGTGGGTATTATTAAAACATTGTTTTCACACAGTCTTTGTATCAAGTCTTGGTATAAAGTAGGTGTCAATGACTGTTAGCAACGTAACAGAGAACAGAACAAAGCCTTTATGAAAGTCTTTCTGCATCCATATCCTCATTATTGTAATTCCTGTTACTCAGCTCAACTCAAAACACGAACAGGGAAAGGTTCAGACAACAGCAACATAGACAATCAAGGGATGACCGTGCTTCTGTATAAGAAACTCTTGAATAGATGCAGATCCTTCCGCTTGGAGAAGAGATGACTGAATGGGATATGACAGATGTTTTTAAGGTCTTCCATGGCAGGGAATATGTGGCTGCATAGCAGCTCTATTTCCAACTGAAGAGCTGAAAGGCTTGAGATGAATTTGGCAAGGAGAGCTTTGTGCTTAGGCTGAGCTATGGAACTTCCCTGGCAGCTCCTGGTTTATTTCCAGGCTTATCCCACGCAGGGTCTCTCTGCGTTTGCTCCCACCTCTTGGCCCACTGCCTTGGCCAAGGTTCCCTTTCGTATGTGTGCCCTGGGGACTCCAGCTGGTATAGCCAGCATAGGAGAGAACAGAAATATTCTAATACATACCAGTGACAAACCCAGCCTCCTGGTACAGATGGTGTCGACTCCTTTCATTGCACTAAGCATTTCTCAAGATTTGGACTTAGAAGCTAAGTAACCTGCATGCACAGAAATTAATGATCAAGACAATCCCAAAGGGACCAATGAAACCCTGTATGTCAAAGCAGGCACCAAAGTACTTCTCACATTCATTACCCTGCCGTCATTTCTTCTCTTGTAATGAACACAGGCAGTATCTAAACTCTGACATCCAGAAAAGTTATTTAACTTTTTTTTTCCCCCAGAAATTTGTCAGGAAACATTGTCTTCTCTTTTCCTAGAGTGCCCCAAGTCCTGTTTAGGGTTCCATCCCAAACACACCCACCTCATGGCTTGGGGAATGAAATCATCCATTGTTTCCATAGCAACAGTAAGCACTAGGAAACTCAGGGAATTCAGATAATGCTGCTTTTTGAGGGCTTAGCACTTAGCTGGAGAGTGAACATCTCGAATAAATTCCTTGTGTCAGAAAGATCTCAAATTCAGAGTTACCCCTTCAATCAGCAAACAGCAAGATACCCAGCTCACTGGCTCCAAATTACTTTGGTGGTTTATGTACAGCTCTGATAACCTTTACACTGCAATCTGTATGGATGTGCACATTATATCAGCATTTGCTTTTTTTTTAATTTAAAAAGAAAACCAAAAAACTATGATAAAGTAATGAAGAAAAATAAAATTCAATTTAGATACAAGCTGGCATCCAAAAAACACAATAGTTGGACCATGCTTGATTTCACTGATAGCCAGAGGTTTGTACATGCTTAACCTAAAGGAATCATTAAGGAAATTAGATATTCTTTAAAATGTCTAGAGTATATATGTGCTTACATAAACACAGTACATGCTGTCCCCTAAGTTGCTAGTTGCTATTATTAAATACACTACTTACAGTTTCGTATTTGCTGGCCAAAAATTTTCATTGACTATCTATGCAGCA
>NW_010519978.1:7818-8669 GCF_000687285.1 Phaethon lepturus
TGAAAATTAATACTATTCTTCTTGTCCTAATACCAATATGAAAGTCACATGCCACAAACTTCTGTCCCATTTTTTAATTTGTACCACAAGGCTATATTGGACTGCTATAGATCAGATGTAAAGACAAGCGTACTGATCAAAATGAAGGCCAAATGTATTTTCTATAAGCAATTATATAAAGGCAATGAAAACTTACCCACACAGAAGAGATTTTTTAAACTTTTTGGCTCAAGAATTCAGGGTTATTGGACTGTAAAGGACCTCCAGGGTTAGTTTCTGCAGCTAGAGGTAGCTACATCATATAATTCTTTAGAGGATTTTAACAAGCTGACACAAGACTGACACAACCAGAGGTGAGTTCAGCTGCTCCTCTCACAGGCACTGAGAGCCATATGAGTGCTTAGTGTGTGACCCCAGCTGCTGCGATAGAAGGGCACAGGTCTGCCAGGTCCATGAGGATGTCCCAGATGCTCTAGTGGGATCTGATACCTATGCTTAAGCAACTGCGTTGTGCACTTGAACATAGGTGCCAGCCTTCAGAAGACTCCAGAAGATCCCCATAAGCTCCCATTTAGAGTTAGTGGAGCTCTAGACTCTCAAGGCTATGGCATGATTCAGCTAACCATCACTAGGACTCAGTCTGTTTGCTCAAACCAAGGTATCTAACACTTCTTAAGATGCCACACAACATCAGATATGTATTCATGGGGTTCACAGTAAATTCTTGCCTTACTAGAGGCTAGGTGAGATAGCCTACAGCATTTCAAATAGCTGTAGATCATTTTGGGCAATTAAGTTGAGTCCTATGTGTCTAGAAATACGCCTGGAGAAACTGGCAGCTCGTGGCTTGG